>NC_134576.1:112097510-112287510 GCF_050947875.1 Dermacentor variabilis
TGAACAGCCTTCGGGCGTCCCAAGGTTAATTGGGAAGGCTGAAATCACTGCGCATTCGGAGAACCGGACGTGGAGCACGATTCGACGGTACTCGCGAGGCCCTTCAACAGCAAGAGCAAGCGTCGCTTAATTAAAACCGGAGTGGTTACGGAAGAGAGCGTAGTAGTCCACCGAAACTCGGCAACGCGGCCATTAGCAGTATGGAGCGGCCGAGTTGCTGTTCCACCAACACGCAGAGAGCCCTGTGCCACGCAAGCGACGGCAGCCCTGCACGAAAATTAGGCTCGGTTCGTATTATCACTTCGACACCAGCTTGAAGCTCGAAGACTGGATCCACCATGCGTCCCCCCCTCCCCCCCCATATTGAACCTTTCCACTACTGTATAGTCGTCGTTATGGCATCGTCGCCATTAGGTCAGCTCCTCGCCTTCAGCTTCACGCTCGAGGCAATGGCGACGTAAGCTGTTGTAGCAGACGTAGCCGCAGTATATAGTATTGTAGCGGACAATGGAGACATCGTGCGTATACCAAAGAAGTATGTAGCCATTTGTGTAGCAGATAGTATATATTGCTCATAGCATATAATATACGTGTTTAGCCTAGATATCAGAGGGCGAAAACGCGGAAAGTGGGAGACGGAAATTCAAGACAATGAGCAAAACGACAGCAAGGTGAAAGCAGCAGCCAACGTTTCGACCAAGTGTACTTGTCTTCTCCCACACTTGAAGATGTGATGACCCACTTATGGGCAAAGGTTCGTGTTCTCAATGTTTTAGCGGTTCTCTTAGGCGGAGCCTCCGAGAACCCGATTGAGGACGAAGCCGTTGGTTTGGACACACACACAAAGACTTTTAATCACACACAAAAGAAGCATAAAGCAAATAAAAAGAAACAGAAAACATGCTTGAAATACACACTCAAAAAAAACATTGCGGTAAGGAACGCTCTTATAGGGCTTGCACGAGGTTAACGAGGGTGCGAGTTCGGGCTTGCCACGAGGGCGGGGACGCGTCGCAGTCTCGACACGGCAACGCGGCGACAAGCTGGCAGAAGGGGTGGCGCCGGTCTCACCAAAGGTTGCGGCGTAGGTTGACCGACCGGGTACCGGGAGCGCGCCACCTCTGGTGAGGCGAGGTAACGCTGGCGGCTGGGTGGCAGGAGTGGACGGCGGCGGCGTTCTGGCCGGGCAGAGAGCTCGGGCCCGTAGCCCGACTGCTCCCCTCTCGCCCACGGGCACGGAAGCTCGAACGCCGGCCTCGGGCAGCAGGCGGCACGGCAGACGGGGGTGGCATTCTGGCCGGGCAGCTGGCGTAGAACTCGGGCCCGAAGCCCGACTGTTCCCGTCCTGCCCACTGGCCCAAAAGCTCACCGGCCTTGAGGAGCCGACGGCACGCTCAGGTAGACGGGCGACGCACAGGAACAGGTTGGCAGGAGGCCCCGGTCGGGTGAAGTCCTGGTGGGCTCGGGTCCGGAACCCGACGGCCCGTCTTCAACGCCCGCTCCGGTGGTTGACCTCCTCCTGCCGTTGCTTCCTGGGACGATCCTGGCGTCTCCCCTAGGCGTCTCCCTGCGTGTCCTCTTGCGTGTCGCCCCCGTTCTGCCAGTGCACCACGCTTTTTGTCGTGGTCTGGCCGATTTGGCATTTACTGATTGGCTGCCCGACGCCCCGTGGTCTTTTCTAATTGGTTGCTTTTTTTCCTTTTGTTGTCTTTCCTGCGCCGCGCGTTCACGTGCCGGGCGCTCTTCGGCGTCGTCGTTTTTCCTCCTTCCAGCTCGGCGCGCGTGCACTCCGCGTCGTCTGCTCTCGACCGTCCCGAGCCCCGCACCACGTCGCGCACCACACATCACAGAAGAAGACAAGTCCACATGTGGAAACGTTGGCTGCTGCTTTCACCTTGTTCTGGTTTTGCTTATAGTATACGGTCTGCTTTTTTCTTTGGATGTTACGTAATTTTTCTACGTCGATGTATATATATATATATATATATATATATATATATATATATATATATATATATATATATATATATATATGTGTGTGTGTGTGTGTGTGTGTGTATAATCACTGCATCTCAAAGTGTTGTTCATGTTCAGCAGCTCAATACAATAAAGTCAGGGCTCACGAGAGAAAGGAAATAGCACAAAACACAGTGAAATAAAACCCATAAAGTGAGCGTACTATAGATAATAAATATTGCATGCAATATCTTTTCTAAGTTACAGGAGTTATGCTATCTTTTTTAAAATATTATGAGGCGCAACGTCGCTATTCTGCTACCTCCAGTCGGTAAAGTTCCCGTATTTTCTCTTCGATGCAAGAAATTCTATACAGGATAGTTGAGCGGTAGTATAATGAACGCATTTCACATGTATTTGAATCGGGAAAATTGGAATTGGCCCAGAGTTAAATCTTTCCAGGACTTCCCGCTTACCAGTGTCATGGAAGGTATGTCAGTAAGAAAATTAATTTGGACGTCTGGTTTTGTACCCTTATTTTTTTTTTATCTGCAGCCAAAATTATACCAGAAGCTGGTTTTTCATTCCGGCGACATTTGTCACTGCTGCGTCTTTACCCTAAAGCCCTCATTTGGTTTCGGCAGGCCCGCTGTTATACGCTGATATTTAATACTCGGCTATTCCTGGGGGCACGCAAAACAAAAATTGATTGATTGATCAATACTATCATTAATATCCACGCGGTACCGGGATTAGGGAAGATTGAGATTCTATCATGCGACCTTGCGCGCTCATACAGCAGAACTACAAACGCACTGATCCACCACGGGCGTTTTCTTTTTTTCTCTTCTCCCTCTCTTCCGCGCCCTGTTTCGTTTCCCGCATCTCACGGCGGCATAAGCAGCCGGCAACCACGACATCCATATCCGTATCGAGCAGCTCGGGCAGGCCCATCTGCTTTCGAGCGCCACACGACCGGTTATTCGTTCGCGATACAAAGCTGGAAGGCACAGCAAAGAAATGCGGAGCAAACGGGCTACAGGAAACAATGAGAGAGATGGGAGAGAGGGGGATAGGGGGAGAGGGATAGAGGGATATATAGGAGGGAGAGAGATGGGAGAGACAGATATACAGACAGAGAGAGAGAGAGAGATGGAGCGAGAGACAGAGATGGAGAGAGATGCAGAGAGAGCGATGGAGAGAGAGAGAGAGAGAGAGACGCAGGTGCGACCGACCGCATAGATTCCGGGTTTCCCGATTGCGGCAGCGGCGGCGCGATGGTGGTGGGCGGTGCGGGACACGAACGCGAACCAAATTACGGTAGGGACAACAGCCGCAGCGCATCGTCGACACCCCCTCCACCCTCCGCCGCATTTCCACCTGGTCCCCCTGCGTACCCTCTTTTCCTTTCTTTTTTTCGTTCCCCGCCAAAACAGCGACGCAGGAACGCAGCGGAGCCCTTCGTGGATTGCGGAAAAGCCCGCGTGCCTTGCGAGTTATGCTGGAATACATTATTTGGTACATTGCGCGCGTTCAGAAACGAGGAAAATGTTTTCTCTTTGCACTGAATCAGTTGCCGAAAGGAGCAGTAAAGCCTATCGCTCAAAATAACAAGAAATCTACGTAATTAAATTGTAGTTCCCTTCCTTTCCGAAACAAAATAGTTATTGTATAATGAACTGCGTTTTCAGATTCTTCGTAACCTGCCCTTTCCTCCTGTAGTTTGTTAAGTTAGATGTGTCATTATTTTTTTGCCGCGACCTAACCTTTAATGTCTGCGTAACCGTAACTTTAATGTCTGCCGTAAGTGATTGGTGCCTATGCTGGCACGCAACGTGTAGTATTTCTTTTAGCTGTACAAACTTGCATGTATGTATGTATGTATGTATGTATGTATGTATGTATGTATGTATGTATGTATGTATGTATGTATGTATGTATGCATGTATGTACGTATGCATGTATGTATGTACGTATGCATGTATGTATGTACGTATGCATGCATGTATGTATGTATGTATGTATGTATGTATGTATGTATGTATGTATGTATGTATGTATGTATGTATGTATGTATGTATGTATGTATGTATGTATTTATGTGCGTGCGTGCGTGTGTGCGTGTGTGCGTGCGTGTGTGTGTGTGTGTGTGTGCGCCTCCGCCTGGGCGTTTCGATTGTAGTCATGTTATGCTTAAGCTGTGCAAATGTCTAACTTGCAAGAACATTTTTCTCGTGGTGATACTATATAAGCTATAGCCAGGAGAAACGCTAACTGCAAACACAATTGTTAATGCATCCTCTAAGAATGTGGTTATTTATTAAGTTTACACTCTCGTTGTAATACTTGCAGGTATGGGACATTTATTTGATAGCGTGAACCTAAAATACATACGTCGAAATATTGGCCCGAATACAGAAAAAAAAATTCACTTTCCTAACGAAACGTAGCTCTCCAGAAATCGGCGTATTTTATGTGATACTAAGCCACCGTAGGGCCGTTTGTTGCGTAAATGTGTTACAGAGCGAAAACCCAACTAAATGACAACATTTGCGAAACTTATAGCCGGCAGTAGCGAAATACAGAATAATTATTACTTTCGACAGCAAAATCAAACGGCCACACATGCGTAAAGAAAAAATATTTCCTTTAGAAAAAAAATTCACCAGATCTAACCATTTGGAATCTATATGCAGCGAAGGTTTGTGTGAGGGCACAAGAAGACGAAATGTGTTTGTTGAATGTCCGCACAAATTGACGCGGAGGGCTTTATTCAGGCATTGTAGAGTTACCTATGCAATGACGACGACGCTGTCAACGATGCGCGAAGGCGGTCTTTCCCCCCCCTTTTTTTTTTTAATGGATGGATGGATGTTATGAGCGACCCCTTTGGAACGGGGGGATGGGTCGCGCCACGAAGCTCTTGCTATTATACTGCCTAATGTCCTACCTAGGTTAAAAAAGAAAAAAAGAAAAAGAAAACACTACGAACTCCCACAACCAAATTTTCTGATCCCCTATTGCGAACTTTGCTTTTATACGTCTCCGTTTTTTTGTCGTTTCCTATATACTTTTCTAACACCAACCTACAAATCGCCTCTTACTAATCTGTGCTGCGGACATGCTTACTTTTCCACTGCTCTCGCTGAACCCAAGGGCTTCAAGGAGACCAGTGGTGCATAAATCGACCGCTGGGCAGACGTATCCGCATTCTAATAAAACATGCTCTATCGTTTCCCTAGGTTTACCGCAGCCGAGCATATGCTTCCTCTTCCTTCTTATACCTCACATTATAGATGCGTGTTCTAAGGCATCCCGATCTCGCATCGAAATGTAATGAGTTTCCCTTTGAGTTATCATAAATGGTTTCTTTCCTGATTTCGTTTTTTCCTCTTAAGCAGTTACTTATGGCAGGTTTTTTTTTTTCATCGCAGCCACACATGAGATTATTTCATGGATGGATGGATGTTATGAGCGTCTCCTTCGGAACGGGCCGGTGAGTTGCGCCGCCAAGCTCTTGCTATTATACTGCCTAATGTCCTACCTAGGTTAAACAATGGAAAAAGAACACTATGAACTACCACGCCCAAATTTTCTGATCCCCTATTGCGAACTGTGCTTTTGTACGTCTCCGTCTTTTGTCGTTTCCCTACTTTTCTTCCACCAATCCTCCAATCGCCTCTTACTAATGCCTATTGCGGACATGTTTGCTTTACCACTGCTCCCGCTGAACCCAAGGGCTTCAAGGAGGCCAGTGGTGCCTAAATCGACCGCTGGGTAGACGTCTTCACATTCTAATAAAATATGCTCCGTCGTTTCCCTAGCTTTACCGCAGCAAGCACATGCTTCTTGTTCCTGCTTATATCTCGTTTTATAGGTGCGTGTTCTAAGGCATGCCGATCCCGCTTCGAAATGTAATGAGCTTACCTTTGAGTTATCATAAATTGTTTCTTTCCTGATTTCGTTTTTTCCTCTTAAGCAGTTACTCATGGCAGGTTTCTTTTCCATTGCCGCCACCCATGAGATTATTTCAACCTCTCTGACTTTCCGCTTGACCTTCTTTGTTGCTGTGTTGCCCACCCTACAGGCCGCATACTTGCTGGTAAGCTTCCTAGTTCTTTTCCTCCACTGTGAACCAATGTTTTTTCTGTACAGATGCACGCATTCTACTACAGCGCCATCTGGTAATGGTGCAAGGAACCCAGCGGCGTGCGATGTGCGCGCGTACTCCCCTTTGATTGGTTGGCCTTTTCGACAAGAGAACTGCCTGGCCGCAGCACTCACGGTCAGGAAACCTGGCGAGGTTCGCTAAGACAAGCTTCGCTTAAAAAAAAAAAGAGAGAAAAGAAACTGAGACTTTGGCGCGAATCGAGAAGCGTTGAAAGCATTAGCGAAGTTTAGCGTTAGCCTAAGGCGTCTCGGAGCTCTTGCCCGATGAGGAGCAGCGTTGCTGGCGTCGCATATAGATGGCGCTCGAGGCGCTCGAAGTGAGACCGAAGGAAAACTGTCGTCGCTTGTCGGTGCCCAAAAGACCGACGCTTGACCTTTACGGCCCGATCAACTCAGACCAGGGGCTAGGCGTCACGGTGGGGTATCGGCATAGAGTTTCTCACTATATTACCTAGAGGAAAATCTGGCGCTGCTTCGCTGTGGCATGCATGGGAATGCCGGCATATTGTGAATTCGTATTGGCATCGTTCTCGGAGGGCCAGACAAGCACCGTTCCGCCTGTCACAATGATTCATTTTCTACAAAAACTGCACGTATAAAGCTGTTTTAGCTATATTATTGCAAAAAAGCATGTTTTCTTTAACTATGAGAACTTGTTTGTGCATGTACAATTATATGATGCGTAAAAAGTATCAGCGGGCCGCTAAAGTTGGAGGACAGACGACAAGATTCGCGCTCGCTTTGGAACAGTGTGTAGTCTGTTCATGCATTCCTTCGCTTGGTCATGGATTGTAGGTGAGTAAAGATGCAATTTGCGTGAATGGAAACATTCCACGGAGATTTTACATTAAGAACGCCTCATTTGTGTAGCCATATCCACATTTTAGACGAAGCCTCTCACCACACCAGCCAACACAAGCCTCGCCAGACGCATATACCTTCATTCCCATGACGGCACGGCGCCCCGCAAGAAACTCCCATAGACGGTGGTGCCAGATTTCCCTCTAGGTGTTATATTGAGAAACTCTATGGGCATCCACAAGCTGTTAAGCAGGAACTTCAATGCGCATGCGCACAGCGGCCATAGCAGCTGGGCAAGCCAGAACGCTGCCTTGGCTCCGGCACAGCCGACTGAGCGTTGGGCTGACGGTGCGTTCACTTGTCTTCGTCGCTTTTGCAGCCAAAGGCGCAGCGCGGGTCAAGAGGTCGATTCCTCCAGGCACGGTGGGCCTGTATGTGCCGCGAATAGCAGGACATAAAGGACGGGGGCGCCAATGGTGACCCCGCGGATGCGTGCTATGCGTCCCTGTAATTTCTATATAAATAAAAACTATTTAATAAGAAGAAGCAGTTGGAGCGCAGCGAACGGCTGTTCTCACACAGCCACGGGTCGCTGTAGCCAGCGGCAAATACTAGACGAACGAGCCAGGCCCGACGGCAGTTGGAGCCAATTTTGCAAGATGGCGGACAACCTCGAAAAATCTGTCGAATACATCCAGGCGTGATGGTCTCCGGAAAACCTCGGTTGTGAGGAGCGGAGGGGGGCATCCAGTCCTGTGTCGTTTCATGTCCGCGTTATTTTCGCACTTATTCCTATCCTTCGCGTACGTCCCACACTCCTCCAATAGCGTACATTGCTAAGATATGCCTCGTACTGAAATCCCCTTCACAAGTTCAAAAAGTCGCATTAGTCCCAGTGACCACCATCGACTCGACCAGAAAAAAAAAAAAAAAAAAAAACAAGAAAACTGAACAATCGACCCACACAAGAGCGCACATGCCTCCGTGACGTAAGCGAGTAAGAGGCGGCACCCGCACTTCTGCCCCCCTGCTAATCGAACAGGCCGAACAAGGTCGACGCAAAGTCCGCGATCGTGACCACGGCCGCATGGTCACGCACCATTTGGACCTCCCCAGTATCACGAGCTCGCCAAGCCTCCCATACGACCGGCCGCCCCCCTCAAACCCCCCCCCCCTTCTTACTGCTTACTACAACCAGCCTTCCTTGCACGGCGCCTGCAAAGTTCCTTCTTTTACGGTCGCCATGCCGGCCGGGTATACAGAGCCATATTGGCCTCGGGCGCGCGGTTCAATGCAGCTGCTGTCTCCTTCCGCTATAACAGAGAACGGACGCCCGGGTACGCGCCCGCGTGAGGCGCGAGGAGGTCTCGCCGCACCTGGCGCCTTGACCGCGCGCTCTGATAGATCGCTCGTGCGGCTCTTACGAGATATTTGGGGCCCTCGGGGCAAGGGCGTGATTCGCCTAATCCGGAATCGGTCGCCAGTGCGCGGTTTGTGCGCGACCGAACGGCCGCCTCGCGGCGCACCGAGGGCGCGCCAGATATTGTCGGAAGGATTATCGCTGCGCGTTAGATCGTTTAGAGGACACGGAGTTGGATTTGCGTTTTGTGGTGGGTAGTCCTGTGCAGTTATGCACGAGGTGACGCACTTACAGAATGTATTGTGGAGTGAACTTGAAGTGAGTAATGTGCTTGTATTTAACATTCCTTGAGTACGTAGATGGCTTTTTCACTAATGGATGAGGACTGCAATATATATATATATATATATATATATATATATATATATATATATATATATATATATATATATATCATTCGGTAAGTGGCATAGACAGACCTTAGATGTCGAGGGAACGGCCTGTTTCAGCGTTATATTTATTAGTTTCATTCTCAGTTGTTGACAGATATGTATTGTTCTGCTTCTTCTTCCTGCTCTTCATGTTACTGTGATTATTATTATTATTATTATTATTATTATTATTATTATTATTATTATTATTATTATTATTATTATTATTATTATTATTATTATTATTATTATTATTATTATTATTTGCTGTAGAACATACGAAAACCGAATAGTGTAGGTACTATCTATGTCAGTCTATCTACAGCAAACGATGAATAACAGAGCAGAATAGTGTTTTTTGCCAGTAGAACCTCGCTGCTGCCTGCCCGGGAGACCCTTCGTACATTATAACGTATATTTACTTGAAATGCTTCCAAGATTAACTCGGAAATGAATATGCAGATTATGCGTCTATAGAAAAAAGAAGTCACACGCACGCGAGAATGTGGAATCGCTTTGACTTTCCTAGTCATATATCCTCGCCATCAGAATTCGAGAGAACTGACACCAATTTTAGCAAGACGGCTGGGTCGTCGCAGACGACTGTAAGTAGCCGCGAAGTGTGCTTCTAATACATTGTACCAGAATAATTCTAGTGCACTTTTGTTTGAAACTAAAGTGCACTAAGGTAAACGTGAAACTGCGCCGTTCACGCGTATCTTGCCTCGCTGTGCCGAAAATGGCGCATCGGGTGTACGTATACGTTCGACGTGAAAGAAAGGGAATTTCGAAGCGAGCGAGTCGCAAGCAGCTAGTCCCGAAACGGCCCACTCGGGCCGCATATTAAGGCAAACGCCTGCTGCACGCATCTCTGAGCGCGGCTCGTGCTCAGGCTCTCGGAAGTTGTGCGCCCGATCGACTTTGACATGCAAGGTTTGAAAAATGCGCGCACCCGCGACACAGAGTTCGGAATAACGAATAATACAACACGTACGAATTCACCACAGCGGCGTTCCGTTGCAGTTATACCTTGCACAGGATGCGTGGACGACATTCCGCTCTCGGCGTTTCCCCAAATCGCGGGTCGTGCGCAAAGTGGGCGCAAAAGGGCGACCGAAGGTTGTTGGCGAAGTTTCGGATCCCGCTTTACTTCGCTCTTCCGTGGTGCGAAGTCCCCCATCTTGTGTTGGCCAAACGACAGGTGCGAGCAAGCGAGCGGCTGCAGAATTTCGCGTATCTCTTGGTTTGCCTTTCGTCCAACGAAAAGTCCGCATAGCCCCTCTATTCCCTACCGCGACTCCCTTTAATTCATTACTCGCCCCCTCCACCCCCAACCCCCGCCCATTGTTGTCGGACTGGGTGCGGCAGTGATTTTGGTCTTTCGCTATGTCCCATAGGAGCCAGCTCGCGTGCGCGGGCATGACGATTTCGGTGTTGCCGTCGAGAGAAATTTCGGCGCTAGCGAGTCTGAGGCACGCCTTCCGAGGCCGCATCGGAATAAGTGATGCGTGGGGAGGAGTGGGACGTGAGTAAGCAGAGAGGCGAGAAATCGAGCGAACTGTTGAGAAAATGCGGCACCAAGTCTGGGAAAAATACAGCTCTTTAGACACTGTTTGTTCCGTCCTATTTTTTTCCCCTAATGAACAAGGTCTGAATGGCATTAATCACGGCAAGAAGAAAGGGGGTTAACCGAGGGGCCCGACTTTTATTAGTGATATCATAAGAAGCCAACAAGCACTGATACCAAGGACAACACAGGGGAAATTACTTGCGCTTAATAAATGAAATAAGGAGACGATAAATTATTGGAAATTAAAGTGGATGAAAAAACAACTTGCCGCAGGTGGGAACCGAACCCACAACCTTCGCATTTCGCGTGCGATGCTCTACCAATTGAGCTACCGCGGCGCTGTTTACCCATCCACTTTCTTGGGTATTTATGTGTCCTAGTAGAACCCTGGGAGTGTTAGCCAGCGCCACCACTCACAGACCTTGGCGGCGGACGTGGAACGTCCTTCTTGCGGCAGGCGTCACGAGAACGTGATCTTTTTGGGTGAAGGCACGGCAAGAAAGATGGCAACGGGAAAGAAGCTGTACTGAGAAGAAAGTTACCACGGAGTCGAACACACTGACTGACAATGTAAATATAATTTGTTCAACGTGTTTACGACGAACGCTATTCCCACGACGAAATTACAACACAAACGTGACGTTTATATGAAGATGGTGCGTGTGTATATTTAATTGCTCATGCTCCAAAATACTGATAACCTAATGTATCTTGTAGATTTTTGCCAGTGACGCCTTCCTATTCTATTTTGTTATTGTCATCATCGCCATTCCTTTTGTTGTTGTTGCTGTAGTTATTGTTCCGTGATAGTCTTTGCTACATTTATTTAGAGGATAAACTTACTGAAATATCAAAGTCGTTTATGAGGGACGCAGATCCCCCTTTCACCGTCAACCTCCCCCTAGACGTCAGCCGGAATCGGTTGGGTTCCGGCTCACCCATACTCTCTGAAGGGCGCAAATAAAGTGCTCTCTCTCTCTCTCATTTATTAGGGACGGCGGCCCACGTATAGTGTTTCAAAAAATAAATTCAACCAGCCTTTGTAAGTAGCGTACAAAACACAGTGAATACACTCCTAAATAAGAGGTCGCATTAGTTGTTACCTAGTGTCACACCATATGCTACCTTATTATAACGGCAGTTGGCAACGATAGAGTTAGTAACATAACTGAATAAACAAGGTAGTCACTGTTACTAATGGGTCTCAGCTACCAATTCCAAACGCTGTTGGTGCCACATAATACGAAGATTCACACCTCTGATACACATATCGGAATACCTGTAGCGTATTTACCATTGGGTTCGATATACGGGCTATAGAATAGAAGCTTTGAATCCGGTGGCGCTAACTGCTTGCAGATTCGGTAGGAATGAAGTCTGTGACCTTGTGCTCAGAAGTTGTACACAGCGTTAGCATGCGCCTGCGTATGCATGGAGTAAGAACGGAATAATTGCTTTTTTTTATATCCCTGTTTAGATCTTCAGAGTGGCTGCTCCTGAGAGGCGTATCTGATGGGCTACCAAGCTTCACCATGTCGCCGGTAGCCCGAACAGCCGCTTAGGATGAATTTGCCTACTTGGAGGGAGAACAAAGTGACGAAAGTTACCGAGCAGTGGCGTGCAAGCGAAGGCAAATCTTGAGCTGTGTCTACGTAAGCGGGCGTTTGGTCGCAGGACTGTAGTTGCTGGTTAGTTTGAATAGGTACCCTTCGGTGGTGCTGCTTAGCTTAGTTACTGACTAGGGGCTCATAAATCTTTTTTATTATTATTTGGTGGTTTGTGTGTGCGTGTGTGTGTGGGGGGGGGGGGGAGGTGCACAGCTATATCCTAAACAGCGCCTCAAGATAGCGCCGCTTGCATGTACACTATATATCCATGCAATAGCATTCAATAAGCAACGACAGTATTCTCTTTTGCATGGAAAGGTATAGGTTTGAGAATCCTAAATGCGACAGAAAACCGCACCCTGTCATTTCACTGTCACGCACACAGACGACGAACTCTTAGGCTAGCAGGACAACTGGCAGGTGCGGAAAGCCCCGTCAAAAAATACTAAGCTATAAACAGAGTGTTCTACAAAAAACACGCATCACCACACACAAACACAAACTCGGTGCAAACAGAACCGTACATGTGGTCGATGCACATCTTTCGTCGCAGGGGGGAGGGAGGGGGGAAGGGGGCGTCACAATCAAAGTGGAAGCAAGACGTAGTCGAACAAAGCAGCGTGCACGACGTTCTAGGGCGCTCTTGTTATACCATACCTTGCGAGGATAGCATCTGTATTAGCGTTATCCTCCCTTTTTTCTCGTATTTCGTTTCCTGTTCTTGTTATCCTATATGTATCCCCTAGGGCGCTCTTTCAGAGCTTGCCCTCGACGGATCAATAGAGACAAGTCCAATGTGGCTGCTGTTCCGTGGTTATTTGTATGAGTTTTATGTTTTTGTCGGTTCGATTGTAAGCCGGCCATATTTACGTCACGGGTGGGCGTGTTTAATGTCTCTTTATAGCGCTACTTTCGTGTGGCGTCAACGCGCGGAAGGTGCTGGGCTGAAACCAGTCGAGGAACTTTTCTGCGGCAGCTACTCCAGCTGAGTGCGCCTTATCAGGGACTCGTGCGGATCTGGTCAAGCGCTGTATGCCTGCCTTGCCCGCAAGCGTATAGGAGCCGGCGAGGTGTAGTTCGCAGGGCACCTTCGGGTCGCTTGTCAAAAAATCTTCACAACAAACGATGACTGCGTACTGCCCATAAAAGCAAGCGCAAGTTGAGTCCGCCATCATTTTCTTTTATGACCCAGACCTTGCGTGCTTGTTATCTGCTCCTGCGTAGAAGACCTTTCTTTTGAAAATATATTTCTGCGGGTGATGATGTTGACTTCCGTGTATTGATTTTTACTAAGGGCAGGTTGAAATTAGGGGAAAGAGAGAGAGAGAGAAATTAAGTTGAGTAGGTCATAAAATTTCGAGAGGAGGTAACCGGTGCTGTATTAGAATAAAACAATGGGTGTAAGGAAGGGGAAGCGCATTTAATAACGATGGATGATCAGGTGTTCTGACGGGAAAAATAAATTTGCACGCACGGGAAGGAAACCATTGAGGGGAGACAAATCCACTTAGATATAGGTGGGAGACGCCTTCTTACTGCAGTGCACATGAAACAAAAAAAGTAGATGTAGTGAAAAGTTTAGCCTGCTGAAGAGCCCGCTACCCAAAAGTCGAAGTAAAAAACAAACATAAGACAGTAAGCGAGCGAACACAACAGCTAGACAAATAGAAAAATAATCAAACCTTTTCGCAGTTGCTTGGATGTAAATCTCACACTACATACTATCAGCTTGATACAAGTTGGAAATAAAGTATACGCTTTGTATCATGCGTAAGGCAGGGTCAGCGCACGGCCTGTGGCGAGTATGAGTGACCTCGACTCACGAAGTGCACAAAGAAATCGCTAACACGGAACACTTACCATGACAATAAAATCAGCTCAAAACAAACAGATAGGTATCACAAAAGCGCACAACATGTCATTGACACACACTATTCAGGTATCACGTTTCGCAAAATTTAGGGCAGTAACATGGTGCATCAAAGCTCTGGTTTGGGCTTATTGGTTCTTTACGCATGTACGGGCCGGGCACTTCGAAAAAACACGGAGAGTCAGTCAGTCGTCAGTCAGTCTGACAGTCAGTCGCAGAGGAATCTCCACTGTCACAAGCGTTCATGTAATCCAGTGTCCTTCAAGAAAAGCAGAAGGGCTTTTGTGGCCTTTTGCATGCAAGAACCCATAGGCCATGGTCCAAGGATCTTTTCTCCTGATAGCGCTCTATTGTCTGACAGGTTGAGTTTCGCTTGTAAAGTACGTCGTTGAGTGTCAAAGGATGGGCTAAACCAAACTAGGACTTAGGCTAAACTAGGACGCAGGCAAGATAAGGACGAGAGCTGTGCTTCGAGCTGTACACTCATTATGATAGATGACCAGCTAGCCCAACCTGCCACCCTGCTAAACAGCGCTAGTCCTTCTCTTGACTGACTACTTCCTCCTTAAACCTTCCCGCCTGTACATCCCAGAATAAATTTGTTTCTTTTTGCACCATAAATTTGGTCGATTCCTTCACGGTTTCTTCTCTGCTTGTAAGGGCAAGAGCAGGGTCGGCGTCGCGCACGTGAATACTCGGGCGGCTAAATAAACTCTCTTGACTGACTGCGTCCTCGTTAAACCATCCCACCTGTGCACCCCAGATTAAATTTGTTTTTGCCGCACCAGAAATTTGATCGATTCCTTCCAAGTTTTCTCTTCGGCTGTAAGGACAAGAGCAGGGTCGGCGTCCCGCACCTGAATACTCGGGCGGCTAAACAAACTGTCTTGACTGCCTATGTCCTCGTTAAACCATCCCGCCTGTGCACCCCAGAATAAATTTGTTTCTTTTTGCACCACAAATTTGGTCGATTCCTTCACGGCTTCCTCCTTGTTTGTAAGGACAAGAGCAGGGTCGGCGTCGCGCACCTGAATACCCGCGTGGCTAAACAAGCTGTCCTGACTGACTACGTCCTCCTGAAACCTTCCAACCTGTGCACTCCAGATTTAATTTTTTTTTCTTTTTGCATCAGAAATTTGGTCGATTCCTTCGCGGTTTCCTCCTTGTTCGTAAGGACAAGGGCAAGGTCGGCGCAGCGCACCTGAATACTCGGGCGGCTAAACGAAGTGCGATTCTCGCAGTTCTTGACACGAGGCCGCGCAGCGAAGCGGTCCAGCTTTGCTTTTGTCGCAGGCGCGACCGAGCAAACGAAGACGGACGACGTTCCCACGTCGTGTCGCGCACGGCTTCCTCTCGCTCACGCGCTCGGAAGCGCGTTCGCCGACGAGCGGAACTTCTTCCGATCACCGCGCTCCCTTGCGCGCAATAAATCTAAGCGACGCCGCCACCGCCGCCTCCGTGCCCTATAAGCGTCGCCGATGCACCTGAGCGGTGAACTCCGCCGTTATTGCATAGAGACGCCGGACGGAATGACGATGGCGAAGGAAGCAGCGAAATCCCAGCGGCTGAAGGCTGCTCAACTCTGGCACGGAGACCTAACCTTTCGTACGTCCCGTATAGACAGACGCGAAATGGAGGGAGAGTGTGTCGGCGTCTTTTTTTTTTTCTTCTTCGTTCTCTTTTTTTTTTCTCGCGTGCAAAGTTGCTTTTTGCGTGCAGCATTAGCTCTCATGATCGTCTCGTCTTTAAGCTTGGTTGGCTGGTTAGGCGAGGCTAGAATGATCCTGAACGATTCCGTTCATTTACTTCGACTTGTTTCGCCCTCGGGACTTGATGGCATTACAGAGGTAGCAGGAACAAGACGTATACAATGCACAAAAGAGAAGCGCAGTCCGAAAGAAATGGAAATGAATTACACAAAGTACACTCCTCAGACAGCAGCCGATTTAGCGGCCCACCCGCCCGCCTTCCCCTCCCCCCTCCCCCCCCCCACACACTCACACACAAAGACGCATGCTAGGACGCGCGCAAAATCGTATAGTTCTGTTTTCCTCGCCACAGGTTGGTTTTGTGTCAAAAGCAGAGAGCAGTGCCGTCTTAATAAGTATTGATTTCGCAGAGATGACGATGGATTTGATGACAGTAATATCTTACCACGTCTAAAGGTGGCGTGTACAACCGCAATACATGGCTGCAATGCACGCAATTATTAACGCGGAATGCCACGAAAAAAAAAAAAAACAGAGACCGCCTAGATTGAAGGCCAGTCGCACTGCCATCGAGTTCCAAATAATAAAAGGCGGGACTCCATTTTTACACGTCGACAGCCCATATAGCGTCTCTTTGTCTTAGGTGCAGGTCGAAACTCATCCCCAGGGTCGACGAGAAAGCGTACGCCGCGGAGAGAACGTCTGTGGCTCAGCCAGGAATACTGCAATTTCACCGAGAATCTTCCTTGAGAAAGATATAAAGATATAAAGAAAGAAAGAAAGAAAGAAAGAAAGAAAGAAAGAAAGAAAGAAAGAAAGAAAGAAAGGAAACGCAAATGGAAATAGAAGAGATGGTTTCTGAAAACGCGGCTTCTTGCCATTGCTGTGCGCTGACCCGCTATGTGACTTTCACGGTCCCCTGTCGCATGTCCTCCTGGCTTGTGGTTCTCGCATTTCTTTTTTTTCTCGCTTCTCTTTTTCGCACTCCCGCGATACATCGCGTAAATCCTGCTTAACACAAAGGACGGTACTTTTGTCAGTTGCAGCTACAACCACCGAGAGAACTTCCGTTTCGCAGCTGAGAAAAAAAAAAGAAAAAAAAAACGGGAGATGAAACGAACACGAAGCCAAGCGCTGTGCGATGGTCGGAGAGACAACTGTCGCGGATTTTTTCATGATTCTTTCACCGAGTTCCGCTTTATGCCTACAACCATAAAGCTTGGGCTTTGAAGCAAGAACAAGGGAGAGAAAGAAAAGAAAGAAAGAACCAGGCAAGACGTCAATTCGAGTTTGCGAGGGGCTAGATAGTGATCGCTTCGAGTGCCTAAATAGCAGATGAAATGAACAACTTGGAGAGATCGTGGGTGGTCGATAACATGGTGTGTCACGAGAGGTAGCACTGTAGCTTGTAAATTGATCTGCTTTGAATAGAACAAGTGTAATATTTGGAGTTACTGAATAGATGCCAAGAGCAGACAAATGCGCTCACTCGAGGGCAGGTAGAGGTAGAGGTCAAGCTACAAATCAGGAAATTTGCATGAATAGCATGAGTTCAACTAACGCACAAAGTAATTGATCTCCCAGAGGGACATTTATCTTGCGTCGAAAGTTAAATTGTGGGCTGATGATGATTACAGTTCTGCTGGGCAGCACAGCAAAGGAAGTAAAGTACAACTACGCACATGTTTTTTTTTTATTATCATGTATTGTCTGTCGTCGTCGTTATCAGCCAGCCCGGCATGCTTGTTTTCAGTAAGCATACTATCCCGAAGCTAGGCTCTGCTTCTGATGATGATACTTTTCTTTTCACTGATATGGGTGAGCTGCCTTTCGCTACTTCGACAGAGAAACAGAGCGATGGCCGAAAGGCTGGGTAGTTAGCCTCTGCCTGCCAAATACAATGGCCTCGTGTTTCTTTTTCTTCTCGAAATTTCCTCCTCGTTTTTCGCCTGTACTATTCTCTCCGCCCACACGCCTTTTTTTTCCTTGTCAGTAGTTTCTGGACAGCACCTTCTATACGACGCCTGTTTTAGGGACCTGGCCGGAGAATCGCAGGCGAAGCCCGGAATGAAGGAATGGCTGCGGCCTTTCTTGGCCAGGCGATTGCTGCGACATAAACGGCGTCAAAGGCTTCATAAGGAGCGAAATAAAAATGCACAGTGTGATGATCAAAGGACACCTAAGTCTTCTTTTTTTTTCTTTTTCTTTCCTATCCGACCCGGGGCCCGTTCTGGGTCGAGCTCCGGTCAACGGTAAAGCAGAAGTGAGGACTTGGCGACACAGCGCCAAGAAAGACCACGATGAAAAGAGAGGGAAGATCGTCGGGAACACCTCGGGCTATATTTCTTCCCTGTACACTCCTTTCAGTGCCTCCCTATGGGGAACGGCGTCCTCTGGAAAGGTGCACTCCACGTACCTGACCATTAGGTCCACCCCTTGCGGCGTGCTCCGGAAACATGACCCGCCGTGATTACTGAGGCGCCTCCAGTGACGCATTGCTTGTGAGTCGCCGTTCGAGGCCCCTTGCCTCGACTTACCTTCTTTCTTTCTTTCTTTCTTTTTCTTTCGATTCCCTTTCGTTTCGCTCCTGGCAAGACACCGCTGCGCTTTCATAACCTCGGCCCGTCATTAAGGTGTGCTCTTCGTGTCACTGCCACTGACAGTGTTGTAGCACCCGCGCGTCAAGTGTAACGTCAATCGTGTTCTTTTTCCTCTGTTCTTAACTTTTGCCCCCGGCCTTTACTTGCGGCACTCGTGTTAAACTAGAGCCCTTAATCTTGCCATTCGGGACGGTGGGCGGCGTTTGTTCGATTAGTTTCGTTAGTTAGAGGCACGTTTATCGGAGTGCTCGTTGCTTCTTGATACACAGGGCGGCGTCATTCAGAGCTCCGGTCACTTGCCTTTCAAGTTAATGCTAAGTCTCCATGAAGAGGAATGAAACCTTGGAGCACATGTCACATGCGATGCGTATGGCGCCATTAGCTATCATATTGCGTGTCCCCAAACACTGCCTGACGACCCGGTGTGTTGTTTATTCTTGCTGCTCTTCCTGCTTTTCTATCTGGTCAAAATTCATTTCATCTCTTGCTAGTTTCTAAACGGATATCTTTTATGAACTGTTCACTTTTGATTTGAGTGGTTGTCCTGTTTACTTTTTGTCCTTTGTGTGAGTTGTACCACCCTTCCATTTTCTTAAGCGTGAAGACTCAATTTGTTATAGCTTTCTAAAACAAACATTCCCATACATAGAAATAAATTACGCTTTTTCTACCAATGCATAAGAGCGAGGAGAAAGGGGTGATTTGCACGAGCACTCTTCTGAAAGAAGGTGGCTGGTTCTTAGTACACGTGAAACTACTATACAAACGACGTCTCTTTCAGCTATGACGATGTCCTTCGCAGTTCTGGTCCCGAAATCGCTACAGTTCTCGTAAGTAAATGACGTCTGCGCTTAGACATCGCGGTAGCTATTGTCCCAATTATCAGCTCGCTTTCTTATCAGCACTGGCCGACGCTCGAAATAAAACAAAGCGAGGGCACGCTATAACATAAGAGAAGTTTTGAGCTTCCGTAACGAGTACATCCCGAAACGGAGTGAAGCGTTTTGGTGCGAGCACGTGAAGCATTTTCGCGCAATTTCAAGTATGGGACATCCAGAATGGGAGCAATGACCGACGGGTAGTTCCAGTGGGCTCATAAGCAGTCCCTCCCCCCTCCCTCCCCCAATCGCACTTCAAACTTCATTTCATTCGTGAGAATAGTAGTAAGAGAAGAAGACTTTTAAATCGACAGCTTGATGGGGTTCATGTGCACTTGCATACAATCGCAAGCAACGTGACCGCGTGGTTACAAGAGTAGTTACACTCATTACGAAGCTGGTAAATTGTGATTTTAAGAAAGTTAGTCAGGGATAAGCTTGAGAATAACATCTCCACCCATGAGACGAGCCCATTGCCAGCAAAGGCGAAAGGGCACAGCTCTATTTCGTATGTGAGCAGGTATTCCAAGCTATCATCAGCTATGTCAGATCGACGCAACAGGTAGCAGATGTTGTATGGGCGTCCTACGGAAGTTAGGCTCTGGTTTCTCGAAAACAACAAACCTGTGTAATTCTTGTGAGCATCGCTTCACAATAGCTACAATCTTTGGCATTTTCGGCAAAGTGCAACAGGGGCAATGAGGTTGATCCGGTGAAACTTAGTATTTTACAAAATGTAGGAATTGGGATTGACTTTAGCAGCGTTTCAATCGTTCCTTTTTTTTTCAGCTGTAACATAGCCTTAAACAATTTTGCATTTTTCGTTTTATTTGGACTTGCCAGAGCGCTTCACTCTAAACACACTTCAAAATGATATCGTCGCACAACTGAAAACCAACGATTAAGTAAAGTTTCAAGCGACATTGATGCTCTCGCACAAAGCTAAGCGTCAACTAGATGCCTACGGTGAGGTAGATTTGCATAACTGTGTGCACTTTTTCATTGATTGATTGATTGATTGAAAAGACTTTGCCTGAAAAACCGCAACATTTTGCGCCGGCTTTTGCACATTTTGTTGTCATAGGACTAGGCCGAACTAACATGATGTACAGGAGATGATATTCTCAAGCCGTGTAGCCACCCAATCTTTCCAGCATGCATCGCCAAATCCCACCTCGTTGCGGCAGAGCCTACATCTGTGTCCGGTTGGTAAATTGTCAGCCAAAGCAACGTAGAAAAAAAAAAAGGTGGCGGGTGAGGCGAAGTGGTGGCAAGAACACGAACACAACTCGACATACCACTGACCATACCGTACTCATGGGGGCTGTCTACACTTCTTTCTCCTTGGTTTTCTTTTCCGCGTCGCTTCGACTGACAATTACCATGACGTCCGTTGCGTGGCTGCTTCGATTATCTTCCCATCATCCCTCACTCCCCGGCGCTCCTTCGCTAAGTTTCTTGCTCAGCGCCTTCTCTCCATAGTCCTTCTCGTCCTTCCCTTAAGCCTATATGGTAGTGTTCTTTTTTGATTCTCTCGCTTCCATTAGCGCGCTTCCTCGCCCGTGATTCTGGGGCCGCCTCCCTCGGGGACGGCGAACAATCAAGAAGGAAAGCGCTCCAAGGCAGGTGGGAAGCAGGTGCGTGCGCAGAGGAGGGCGACGTTACACATCGGGCCGCCCAATCCGTCGGTCTTGGGAGTTCTTGTTTTTTTTTGCTCGAACATGACCATAGGCGACGACGTGGGATGTTCCGTTCATTCACGTTTGTGTAATTTTTCTTTTATTCTCGTCCGGCGTCCCCGCGAGACACTTTCGGTTAGTTGTGATTAGGTTTCGGCGGCGTGCCGGCGTCGAACCCGTCTCGGTGCCGCACCCGCCCTAGATACTCGGTTCCCGATGGCGTTCGCCTGCCGGTGACCACAAGGCAGCGAGCTCGCGCGCCGGTCGCGTTCGGTTGGAGGGTCAGCTGCTCGTCAGTTCGCACGCTTTTGATTTGGACGCGCGGTCAAAGAACAACAGGAGGTCAGACTAACTGCGGGCTCACAAATCCTGCTTGAAGGATGCGCATGCCGCCCGAGTCGACTGACTCGCATTGTGGTAAAGCCAGCGCGAAGGACGAAAGAGAAAGGAGGGAAGAAAAGCAGCAGAGCGTCTGTCTTGTTTGCCTACCTTTTTGTTGTTGTTACTTTCGCGCTGTCCTGTCCACTAGTCCTACAGGATAAGCATTTCGTTCCTCTTGAACGCAGTGCAGCACTCATTTATCGACAACACTTGACGGTCTCAAAGTTCGGGACGTCATCGCAGGTGCACGAAGTTCAAGGCGGTGTCATTATGCCCGATTTATGGTTTTGCATTTTTCTTCAACTGCCCCAAGGCTTTCTTACTGAGAAACCCGTACGAGTTTTCTTTGTAGCTTCGTGCTACAATTCAGGTGGGTGAAAATTTCTACATTTTATGTAAATTCACCAACCTTGCTGGCGTACGCAGAACTGATTTGCCATGTGTATATAACGCACGAATAAACCATAAAATTTTGTACAGTAGTCGAGGGTTTCCCGCGATTGCCACAAATAGCGAAGGAGACACCAACGGCCCTATCTACTTATCGGCATTAAGATAACCTGTCCTCTCCAACTGAAAAATCTGAGACACACTAAAAAAAAAAAAAAATGTTCAGTTGTTTCAGTTTCGTAGAAGAGCGAGGGTGTGCGCAAGAATAAATACATGCGTTTTCGTCCTTCGTCATATTTTCTAAATTAAAAACAAATTAATTACGCAATTTACTACGCCAACAGCGCACAGCGTGTCACGTGGGCACACCATAGAGAGGGAGCTTCGGATTGATCTCGACCAGCCGCAGTTCTGTAACGTGCCCCGAACGCATCGCGCCCTCCATACCTCCCTCATCGGAATGCGGCCTCCGCCGTCGACAGTCGAACACGCGACCTCGTTCTGAGTAACGCGTCGCCACAGCCACTGAGCCAAAGCCCCGACTAATATTTTTTTTCCTTTTTTATACGGATCGCTTTCGCCTTCCATTCTGGCCTTCGAACTCCTTCTATCGCTTGCGTGCAGTTTCCCACTGATGGATTCACGAGCGACATTCTGCCACCGGCGATGGCTCTTCAGAAACCCCAAAGTACATTCTCTTTCGTTCTCTAGTCCTTTTGTTGGTTGGTTTTTTAATGATACCGCAAAAAGTTATTTTTTTCCCCCTTGCCTGTATATTTCATGCTGCCATGCTGCCAATGTCTTCACGTTCAATAACAACAAAAAAGAAAAGGAAGTCTGAAGTCTGATGTCACCCTGCTGGCACGCTGGGAAACGGCGCATTCTCTTCCAGCCCTCCATTGCTCGCTTCGAGACAGTGATGGCCTGAAACCGCTATGGCATTCATGTATGCAGCGCTTGCGGTGGCCCGCGCTCCAGCGTCGCAAGTCCACTGGGATTCGGCCTGGTCCTTCGAAGCGCTTCGAGACACGAGCCTAAGGAGCTCAAGGGCTAGCGGCGAGAAAAAAAAAGAACAGCATCCATATAGGAACAATGCGCTTCCAAAGGCCCCAGTCGCTGTGCTCTACAACGACCAAAATGTAGCGAGCGACTGCATATATGAAACGAACCGCTGCGCTAACATTGTTTATTTTGTCCGCTGATGTTTCGTACAACAGCAACGTCGCTTTGGAACAAGGGGCGCGTGAAGAATATGATGCGCATCACAAAACCAATGTTGGTAACTTTGCTCGCAGGAGGTCGCCAGATCCAGGCCGAAAACACTCTATATTCAGTGAAAAGTGTCTCGGCGACGCTGATATGGGCGACTTGCTCGGAATTTTGCCCCATGTTTGAATTGTTCCTGGACGTTTCCCTCACTACTTATTTTTCATCTTATACATGTTTAGATTATCCTCTGCCTTGACTAGTGAACGATCTCAATGGGAAAATCGAAAAGAGCTTTATGATTTTCTCAAACAGTATCAGGTCCTAGGACATCACTCCCCGTAGAAAAGAAGCCGTGATGCACCCCCCCGCTTCACTAATCAGCTATTCGATATGAGAGAGAAAAAGAGAGTTAATCTATAAGAATTGCCGAGAGGTCTGCCTGAGGTAGCATGCTTTTTGGAAGTAGCTCCGACTGAAGGCGGATATATGGACCACGCGATAAAATAGAGAAGTATCGAGCTTAGTCAAATTTCTTGGAGTAAATTCTACCATTGGAATTCATCGACAACTTACCACACTGACAAATTTGCCAGGACTCTATTAAGACCGTGTTGTTAAGGCGACTAAATAATAAGTAAATTTAGCGTAACCTAAACTAACGTGTTAACGCCACCCTTGAACAACTGAGTGTATAATACCTTTGGTGTCAATGAGCGGGTTGTCTAATGCGTTACTAACAGTTCACGTTTGTGGGATTCCTGCCTGCGACCATGCACGGCGGTTAACCCGAGCGTGTATCGCATATGATGCGCAAGTATTCAAGTACACTTACAGAACGCTTCCCCTAAGCACGCGCTGTATTCATAGTTCGGTTATTGGATTTTTTTGAGGCGTGTAAGAGCGCATACTGTAATCACATTAACATTTACAAAGGTCCATATTTTCAGGTTAAGAAGTATTGAAGATATTTCGCTGACATTATTAGAAACAGCTGTGCGTGTTTTACATTGCTGATTTGTTGTAATGTCCAGCTATCATTCCAACATACTCGTGCCGAGATGCGTCTCGCTTGACGTTAATTTCAATGTAGCTGATTTGTTGGATAGAAAACAACAGCGCATGCGCATTCGCGTCACTCGGCGGCCGTGGCCATAACGACTTCGAGGAGCAGCGGTGACCCCCTTCATCACTGATTTAGTTCAAGATACTAGGACACATCGCATACCTGCCGTAGCATGGTATACCTAACGATTCGGAAGCTGCGTGAAGCTTCTTTTGTCTGAAGCCTAGCGCGTGTCATATGTACGATAATCTTGCACCCAAAAAAAGCGGATAAGACACAGAGGTGTGGCGCAAAATCTCAGAGGTAACAGCCGTTCGCCGAGTCCACGCCAGATGGCGCCACAACACCAAGCCCGGGGTGTTGCAGACATATGCAACCTCATAACATAGGGGTGGAATCGAAAACAAAGAATATAAAGTATATATAGGCAAAATACTAGAATGTAGTATATGTAGCATAACACCTTATTAGCTCAAGCAGGCTAGGTCATAAAGAAATCATAATCGTAGAAATCAATAATCAATCATTATCACCGGCAGCAAACACCGAGGCTTTAGCGAAGTACGTACGTAGTGTACCTCCACCTTGCTTGCGCGACTTCACCAAGGTGCTCCTCACGTGGCCCTTGGTGAAAAAGAGCACACAGGGCACAATCCACTCCCGAAGTCAACATCAATTAGACATTCAGTCTTGCATAAGTTCAAGAAGCCTTCGTATATTGTTACGGTGGGAAAAGTGAACAAGGTCGTCGACGGCGAAGAGGACGAAGTGGCAATAGCCTCTCGGGATTCTCGGCAGCTGTTTATATACGCCTTGTAAATACACAGTGTAAATAGTTTTATACCCGTGACATTTTGGTGGAGGTGCTGGGTACGCGTCTTCGCCACGGAAACAAATCAGCGGTTCATGTATCACACTGTCGGTTGACCATCAATGAATAAAAGCTCATTGCAGGCGCCTTGCTGTCTAATCCGAAGAGTAATAATTGCTAGTGTTCTAAGTGGGTGTTCTAGCACATTAGTGCATAATAGTGCACCGCACAATCGTCAGCGGCGCTGTGAGGCAACAATGATCTTAAATTCCTGTCGCAAGTAGCTTAAATGACAGTCCCATGCGAACCAACCGTTATTTTTGCAGCAATTGACGTTGACAGCTGAATCACATGCACAGTAGGTGGGTTAATAAGAAGCATGAGTCTTTGTTGATTGAAAGTCTCATGAGTGGCAATTTGGTGCAATATAGCCAAACCTGGTAACCATGGGCTACTAACAGCTGAGGAACTCGCCTAAGCGGAACACTGAAGTCAAAAAAGTAATTAGACGCTGGCAAGGTAGTCTTTCGAAGTTCTATCTTAGTTGAATTTGTGGTCAGAAGCTGAGTAATGGAATAGAAAATGGAAGGTCACAGTGTCAATTGAAGGATTTCGCGCAGATATGGCCAGTGCTGATACCTCAGTGAGAAGTCACAAATTTTATTTTTTAAGGCGAAAGCCTTAGATACCTATGTTTCACGGTCGAATTTTGAGGCACCGGAAATATAACGTGACCCAAGGAAGGCTAGACGCGAACCAAAGCATTATTATTAGCAAGGTTAATTAATGATTTATTAGTGATTGGATTAACGTGGATTAATGGTAAATAGTCTGAATTAAGGTGGATTAAGGTGGATTTGGCTGGATTAGGGCCGATTAAGTAGGATGAAGGAGGATTAAGGTGGATTAGGGTGGATTAATGTCATTAGGCGGATTAGGGTGGGTTAAGGTGGATTAGGGTCGATTAAGATGGATGAAGAGGAATTAGGGTGGATTAAGTTGGATTGACGGTCTAAGAATAGGATGAGAGGTGCGTGAACGGCGGCCGGCCGTTCCAGCATACCGGTTGTGCGTACGCTTCAGGCAGTTTCCGTAAGATGGCGCGCATCGGGTGGAGGCCATAAGCGAACGAACGCAGAGAAAAAGTCAAGAGCGAACGCGGAGCAAGAGGTGGAAGACGCGTGCCACGACAGGCGGAGACCAATGGGAGCGGCCCCTTCAGTGACGTGCGCGCGGGAGACTGGTGTCATGCGGCCCCGCCCGACCGCTCGTTTCGTACTATCGTCTGCTCGCGCCGCTCGAGCTTGTTCGGTTGGTTTGGTCTCGTTCGCGCTTGTTTCTATTGTCCCGGCGAGAAATAAATAGGTGAACAGGTTCGCAAAAAAATTCACGCCGCAAGAAACCGTGCAAAAGCAGCACAAGTATAGTAGCGCAAAGCATAGAAGTGCTCGCGACTGCGTGCGACGAACGCGAAGGATGATGCGATGTCGATGACGCTTCACCCCTTAGGACGAGCTGGCGGCCCCCCGAAGACAAAGCCCCGTCACTCGGAGGATGACAGAAGCGCACGCAAGTTGTCGAAGCGCCCTGAACACGGCTTTCGCACAGCTCTCCGTAATCCGTAATCCAACCGTAATCCTACCGTAATCCAACCACGGTGTAAGAATAATAATTCTTACACCGTGGGTGGATTACGGTAGGCTTTACAAGGGTTTCGCCTTCGCGTCTCTTAGACGATAGCTAAGGACATCTGGGGATTATGTTTTGTACTTGCGCCGTTGGGACTGTGTAAAGATGCCCGGCCATAATTGTGTTTTTAAATGAATTCGCTTCACTATATAAAAGAGTTTGAAAGAAAGGGTCGCTTCTTCCGATAAATCAAGGCGTCACTGCTTTTTATTGCCGTGAAATGTTCACAGCCTAGTTGGAGCAGTTTAGGAATAATTGCCCAAGAACTTTGTGTCACTGTTGTTGGTAGAACGAAAGAGACCGCCACTCGAAGACAAATTCAGACGGCTTCATTTCGAGTACTTCACATTTCTATTAATTATGACGCTGTATCGCTGCCTTATAAGGAACTGTGTAGGGAGCCTACAGGTTAAGGCAGCCCACATGCAACAGTGCTTGCGTGTAGTTTTCCTAGTGCAACGCGAGCTCGTGGCCGAACCAAGTGCCACTGGGAACCAGTTTGCGACTGCCACGCTCGTCGATGTTAATGACGTAACCGCAAGCTGCTGCGGGAATTTCAATGCGGCATCGCCGCTTGTCAATCTCGATCTTACTCCTGGCGTCTCAAGCCTTTCCTCTTAGCGGCCTCAGCACTTGGCATTCTAGGAGAGTAATTTCTTAAAGCAACTCGAATTATTTTTTCTTTAGGCGGGCAGCTTCACCGACGATAGTGGCTGCGTCATTTCCGGTGCCCCGTCGTTATTAACAACGTCTCACCGAGTTCGCAATGGCCCGCCTTTCGAGAGGCCGTTTCCCCGTAGCGGAGCACGTACCTGTCTCGCGGAGGTCGACGAGAAGCTTGGAAACAGTTCAGTGAACTGAAAGAAAAGGAACGCCGTTGCGAATGGTTCGGCACAGCGCCTCGATACAAGCCGAGGCAACAGGGGAGGGATGGTGCGTGACGTACGGCTAGGACGTGAGCAGTCGAAAGCCAGAAGCAGCGGCAGCCGCGGCGAACGCCGAGAGTGAAGCGCGAAAAGAAAAGGGCGCGAAAGAAAATTGAGGAAGTGCGGGAATTTTTCGGAGCCAACGGAAAGAATAATCGGTGCTGCTGGAGAAATACGGCCGATGCGTGACTCGCACCACCAACAGCCATCCCGACAACTCCCTGGCTGTATGGAGGGGGGGGAAGCCGCGAGGTGCGGGAGCCTAAAGTTTCAAATTGCCGAGGCATCGCGCGACGTAGAAAGAAGAAAGAAAAGCTTCAGACGCATCGTGTGAGGTAGAAAGATGGGGGAAATATCGGGAACTACTGCGGAGAATTGGGAAAGCTGGAGGAGAAGGGGGGGAGAAAAACTGGTTGAAGCGATGGCAAATGGTCAGTGCAGCTTCTGTATACGCAATCGTACGCGATCGACGGATGGCGAACGCGAGTATGGTAATCGCGTTGTGGTTTGCTTTGCATTTACTGTGACAGGCCAAAGCGCACGAGAGTGCAGTGCAGTGTACAAGATTGAGAGTGTCAGTGGAACGTGCTGCAATCCTACACGTTCGACGGGGAGAGAAAATGCACGAAATGTTTGGCCACAGACTTGCAGCAAAGTGCCGGCGTGAGATAAAAAAATTAGGGTTTTTACGTCCCAAAACCACTTTCTGATTATGAGACACGCCGCAATGGAGGACTCGGGAAATTTGGACCCCCTGGGGCTCTTTAAAGCGCACTTGAATCTAAGTACACGGGTGTTTGCGCATTTCGACCACATCGAAACGTGGCCGCCGGGGCCGGAATTCGATCCCGCGACCTCTTGCTTAGCAGTCCAACACCATAGCCACTGAGCAACCACCGGTTGGTGCGAACTAGTTGTTGAGTTATCGTGCTGAAGAGGAAGCGCAATGATAAGAAACAACTTGAGGACACGGGAAACAATGCTGCTACGTCCCTTGTGCAACCTAAGAACCCATACCTTCCACAGCTTAAGGAAGCATGGCGCTGCTGCGTCGACCATGCTGCTTCAGCGCCGTTTCTTGTCCGCAATTTCAGAGTTGGCATATTACGCTGGACGCATGACAGACCATGCCTCCCCCGAGGAGTGTGTGTTGAGGCCGGAAAAGAGAAGACATATGCTGCCTGAGACACCTTTTGGCTTCGATCAATATTCAATTTTATCGGATACGAGCAAGGACCGACACGAACGAATATATGAACAGTTCCAGCTGCTTCTACCAAGTGAGACTACTAAATGACCGTGAGCTCAGTCGGGTGTGCGAAAGAGACGTAGTGCCGTACGCACAAACGACTGCGCGTTGCAGAACTTCTCAACAGAGAAAAGAAAGCAGCAGAGGAAATAAGAATAAAATAATATTGCCGCTGGGCTGCAGCTGGTTCAGACTTCGAGGTTTAGGCAAGGGTGCGCACTTCAGACAGCGAGGTAGTCCTGTGTCTGTCTCTCTTTCGCCCTTAATTGTCTAAAAGCTCGCGTACATTGAAACCTGCAGGAAGTAAGAAATACGGACTCGGCGCAGGGAACGATGTAAAAGGTGCGAGGAGCCGAGAAATACGGTGGACCGCGCATCGCGGAGGGAGATGATAGAAACATTAGGTTTAGGTAAACGTTAGGCTTTCAGACTCCAAAGTCCTACCCTGCTTAGATATATATGTTTATATGTGTACAGAAAGCAGTGGGGAAGGTGGCGACTAAGAGACACGAAAAACAGGGAAGGTCCTGCGGCGGACAGGATGAGTAAGGGGCTCTTCGCGTGGGGGGGGGAGTTGTGGGGAAATGGGGAAACGGAGACAGGGATAAAAGGGAAGGTGAAGAACGCGAAGGGGGAGGAGGAGCTCCGCAGCGCAGGTAGAGCGAGCCAGCCTGAATCATTGATGGCGATTCAGCGAGGCGTGGTCGCTAAAACGGCTCGCGAGGGAGCTAACATGGGGCCCGTAATTCGGCCGCGAGCCAAGGTTTCCTCTCCCGGGCGGAGCGACGGAGAGCGTCGGCACTGGGCCAGGTGGCCCCGGGGGTTAGTACTTCCGGGTTTTCCACACCGCCGTGGGACCGCTGTTTGGTGGGCGTAGGGGTACAGAAGGGAAGAGCAATGGGGAAACAGGGAGTGATATTGCCGCCGCCTTGTGCTTGTTAGGCACTGCGGCGTAGCCGTCGCTGCTACTGCGCTGTAGAGCTTCCGCGTGCAAAAGTCGCTAATGCACGCTTTGCCCCCACATTTGCAAACCTGCACCTAAGAAATCCCGCACGTGGCGGATTTTACAGATGAGATTGCAAGAATTTGGGAATGCATTCGGCTCTTAAGGACAGTTCACGAGTAGGAAGACGTTGCGCAAAGCAAACCGTCTATTCTCGATTCAGGCATTTGCTTCGAGGGCCGAGGTATTACGATATTAGAGTGGGTGACGTGTAACACACCCACACACGCACCCACCCACGCACGCACGCACGCACACGCGCACACACAGAGAGAAAGGAGGAAAAGCCAAAATTGTTTGAGCATCGTAGTAAGTCAACAATAAGTTCTTTTTCGAATTAATTAACATTGTCAATGGATACTAATGAAATTAAGACCAAGGGTGGTTCGAGTTCGTGCTTGTTTGCGCGAGCGAAAGAATCAAAATGCAGGTTAGTGCGATCGCGTGACATGTCAACCTTTAACCGATGCTGATATTTCGAAGAAATGTACGATGGCGGTAGACGGAGACGCGAAATCTCACGTGGAAGTGGCACGTTAAGTATATCAAGATTGCGTTTCCTTATTTTGAATGAGTTAAAGCCATAAAAGTGCACCCGCTATGAAGCGAAGGCATAGGTGAAATTTAATATTGTTTGTAGTTAAAATGTAGGAAATGTAAGTAAAATAAAATGAAAATTAAACTAGACGAAGACAGAACATGCCCGTGGCGCTGCCCAACACTCCTAGGGCTAGATATAGTATAGATAAAAAGATATACAGGTAAGTGAATGTCAGGATAGCGCCGTGCTAGCTTACGGCTAAAGCACAAGGCCTGTGGAAGATGTGGGCACGGCTTTAACTTATAACAACGTGTCTTTTCGATCGCCTTTATTTTTATTTTCCTTGTCGTGTTTATACTTTAATTACCAATAATAGTTTCTTTGGCTTTCTCTGACTTCGATGTCAGCTGCTATGGATGTAAAAACATATATTAACCTCTTCGGTTCCCTCTGTTCTTCCCATTTAGTTTATAACGGAGTTGCTTAGCGTCTGAAACAATAGGTAATTAGATAAACCAGAGAGGTATCAAAAACGCCATTTATGACGCGTGCCACGTATGCCCGTATCCACAAAAGGGCATGATCCTGTGGCCAATATCATCATTGTTACCACGGGCCGTGTTTTCAAAATTTGTATGTTCGGCAACAGAGGGCAAGACCTGTTTGTACGGAAGAAAAAACTATCTGCCAGTGTGCCTACAACGAAGAGTCTGTTCTTTAACTATTCTCGGGAGTACGGTATTTTCGTCTTCGCACTGCGCCGCTCCCTCGTCACGAGTGAATTCGAGATCCACGAAATCACGTGGCGCAATCTACGTTATTCTATGCAGACACGAGGAAAGAAACGTAATTTCCTGAAAGGTGCACTATAGGGAATATATTTTTCGACCATCCACTTTTCTTAGGCTCCTTATTTGGAAGCCGAAGAAAAATCAATTCCGGGGATGACTCGCAGCGGTGGAGGTTCGGTGTCGGTTGTCTTCTCTAAGTCGCCGTGCCGGCCACCTTTCTTTCTTTCTTTCTTTCTTTCTTTCTTTCTTTCTTTCTTTCTTTCTTTCTTTCTTCCTATCAATCTCTGCTTTGAGATAGACAGTTTATTTTGTTTACAATTACATGCAGCGGATGTTCCTACCTGATGTGTATTTTTTAAAAGTTGTGCTTTAAACAAGTATAGAGAAGGATAGTTGATTTCCTTTCCGACGGCCACACACGAGAAAGGGCTCACGAATCAAGGTTTTCGGGATACCGACAGACCACCCAAGACACTACCAGTCGCCAATTATGGAAAATAGGTCTCTTATGCCATTGATGCAGTTTCATTTAAAAACAAGATCTGCACGCATATATGTAACGCGAAAAGGGCTGCCACAAAATCTTTCTGCGGTAGCCCGTGCGAACTTAAAGAAATTATCAGCCTGCGAGGCATCTCTGTGTTGTACGGCAAACACGATCGTCTCAAAGGCAGTAGGGACGGAAATGTAATTGACCCTATAAAGCCGGCAATTACCATCACATTTTAAACGCTAGGCATGCGCAAGACCAGTGACTCCAAGTGCTCGTCACCTCGTTAGGGAATTCCAAGGACTCGGGAGGGAATCTTAAAGTACAGCCCTAAGGAGGTGCCATCATTCGAGGACTGGTTCCTAGCACGGGCTAAACTCGGAGACACTTAACATCACTTCAGGGCTTCGGGTATGTAGCTTCTATAGTGAGCCTCACTTGGCTCCCAGCTCAGAACCCACTTGCCAAAATAGGCCTCGAGCCACCATTTAAACCCATTACTGTTGCTATAGATACTTTCTTAAGATGACGTAGTTCCTTCTGAATAAAGGATGAATCGACGACAGAGCAAAGCCTTAGAGACAACAGGGAAAAACAGAGCGCCTATGTACGGGTCGTCTTGTCTTTTTATTTATGTTTATTTTTAACTAAATTTCTGAAGATCACCCGGGGCATGTAGCGCAATTCTACTACATTAGCTGATTTACTCTCAAAGGTGGACATTACCATGGCTAAAAATCAAGAAGGTCATTTGGCTATGATTAACAAAGCTTCGCTAACTATTTTGTTTTACGCCCCATATTGCAATTTACGAAGTTCAGCCAGTGACTTCAAAGGTGATGTAAACTTGGAGCAAATTATCTGGATGGCACCAGTTTCGATGTACGCGTTCCCAAAGCTTGGGACGAAGTGCATTGCTGTTCTAGTAACTTTCGAGCTGCAATGTATAGAAAAGGCGTTACGTGAAATAATTAAGAAGTCGAATAACAGCGCATTTTTAATCCAAGTTTGTCAGCGCTCATTTCAAAACTGGCGCTAGTATCATAATTTGTTCTCAGTAAATATGTGCGCTAGAGCAATTAGTTAAAAAATTCGATTAGTGAAATTTGGTAATTCTTCGATTATGAATATTGATTTGTAGTGGAAGTAACGTCTGCATCTTGGAGTAATGCAGCTCAATGCGTAATTTTGCGCTATGGGCCACAGGGGATTTAAAAAACAGAAGTATCTGAGCGTTACAGTAAAACACGTGGTAGATCGTCTGCTTTTTCGTCTTCTGGGGTGCACACAAGGAACGCTTGTTGCCTCGAAGTTGCGAATCCGTGACGTCACAACGGCGTGTCATGTGTCACGAGCCAGTCACCGATGAAAAGATGGTTAGTTTGTCTACAGCCTCGTTGCCTGAAGAAAAACCCGCATTAGAATGCGTGAAGAACCAGCCCTGAACCTACTGCTCAGGTGGAGATAGTTCCAGGCAGCCTCTAACTAGACCTGCCTGTAGGATTGAACTAACATCTGGCGCAAAATCTTTCGCTGTTTTTACACTGTGTCCAGAGGAGTGTTTAGAAAGCATTGATGTTAAGGAGGCGTTAACAGGCTCGCACCCTGACAGCGCTGTAAGAATCGCCCCCAGGAGTTGGAATAGCAAAATATTCGCACCTTCACGTGAGGACAACCATGAAGCGTACACTACCTGGCCCCGTAAGCCAGCCGTGATCGGTAAGGCCAAGCTGGTTCCCACAAAAAACTTTATGTAAGACAGCAATTTTAACCGTGCATTTAAGCGAACTCGTGTTATAAGTAACATTTTCTGGATTTGTTATAAGAAAAGACGTAACAAGATTAAAGATCCTAACAATGTTGTTAAGAAACAAATATGTTTATGTTCCACAGGCAATCAGACAACGCATTAGATTAGATGACGCGCATGGTCTTTCTAATCGTCCCCAAACTTTTCATGGTTAAACCAAGTTTAAAAGCTCTACCATAGAATTTTTTTTTTCAGTTACATTAAACGAACGCAGACAACAATATATGGTTGACTTTTTGTGCTTCAGTGACTCCTCGTAAAATTAACCGTCATCATGTTAGACAAGTGCGTATTTCAGATATGCCGATCGACGAAGACATCACGGGTCTGTGCAAATCCCAGGTCGGCATCCTGCACTATAGAATAACTAGCAGGATAAGGACGGCGAGCTCTCGTCATGTGTTCTCTAGTCACCCTCATCCCTTCGTGATCTCCTAGCTATCACTTCATATGATGACGTCTTGCTATAAATCAGCGCCCGGTAGCTTGCCCGCTAATTTCTTATGCCGTTCACGGACTAGCGGGGTACCGGAGCCGTGGACGTCAGTAACGAAGCTGGTAGCGCCACATTGTGACGCTTTGTACAAAATACAATGCGAGTTGAACAACAGATTGCCCGGTTGAAACACGAGAGGAAGGCTCTACTACGGGAGTCCATTCCTAGCATCCTTCCTCCCATTCCCACTCGCCTTCCTAGAACAGCCCAGGTCCTCATCCACAAAGCAAGAGCTAAGGCATCTATCACACCTGATGTCCTGAGCAAGTGGAGAAGAACAGAAGTGGAATGTCCCCAGCTGCCCTGCGATCAACGTCGATCTTAAACATATGATCTGGTCCTGTCCTGCCACAGCCACCCTTAGGGACAAGCACACCCGACCTCTAAAGGTGGCATCGTACGAAGACTGGGTCGCACCTCAAGCAGATGCCACCAGAAGAATCAACGCTTTGCTCTCCTTTGCGAAGGAGGCAGGCATCCTTCCTTTCACCTATATAACCCCCAACCCTATCTTAGGCCACGGGCCATCCCTTCTAATAAAAGTTTCAATCAATCAATCAATCTTTTTTCTGTCGCCGGAGCATTGTAAACGGGAAAAAAATCTTAACAGGACTGCAAGGCTAACAGGGATGTCGATAGACCAGCGCCTTACACCAGCAGATAAGTAGATTACTGTGGAGCACTGCAATATTAGCTCGGCGGGCTCTCGTAGTTGAACGCAGCGTCACGACCTGTCGCCACCAGGGTTCTTGCTGCCGTTGCAGCTCCAGTAAACTGGTAATTCTAATCGGCAAGATGTTCAAGGACATGGTAAAGCTATATTTTGTGTTCTCGAACTTATATCAAATAGGATGTACAGATCTGTATGACCTCCCTGCATTTCCTTTTGTACCTCAAAAACCAAAGTTTTACCATGAACATATAATAAGGGTACCGTAATAGAAGTACGGGAATTCTAAAATTGATGTCATGCGTAGGTAAAAGAACAATGCATAGCCGAAGACGGGAGTTCTGAGCATTCTATAAAGAAATGTAATCATTCTATGGGGTTCGACTCTCTGAAACACCAATTAAAACGCCGTTAATCAGAGACGCCGAGTTCATTACGACTACCTGAAGTTATTTAACATGAGCCTAAGCCTAAATGAGTAAGACTTTTTGCATCCCGTTTCCATCAGCACGCGGGCGCTGGGAGAGGAGATCGAACCCGAGACCTCGTGCTCAGCAGGATAAGAAGTGCTAAACACTGAGCCTCCACGCCGGTGCCGGGCAGCATTATATTGTTTTATACGTTGCTTGTAGTTTAAGTGCATTTAGTAGGAGATTCTTCATATGCAGACAGACAGACAGACAGACAGACAGACAGACAGACAGACAGACAGACAGACAGACAGACAGACAGACAGACAGACAGACAGACAGACAGACAGACAGACAGACAGACAGACAGACAGACAGACAGACAGACAGACAGACAGACAGACAGACAGACAGACAGACAGACAGACAGACAGACAGACAGACAGACAGACAGACAGACAGACAGACAGACAGACAGACAGACAGACAGACAGACAGACAGACAGACAGACAGACAGACAGACAGACAGACAGACAGACAGACAGACAGACAGACAGACAGACAGACAGACAGACAGACAGACAGACAGACAGACAGACAGACAGACAGACAGACAGACAGACAGACAGACAGACAGACAGACAGACAGACAGACAGACAGACAGACAGACAGACAGACAGACAGACAGACAGACAGACAGACAGACAGACAGACAGACAGACAGACAGACAGACAGACAGACAGACAGACAGACAGACAGACAGACAGACAGACAGACAGACAGACAGACAGACAGACAGACAGACAGACAGACAGACAGACAGACAGACAGACAGACAGACAGACAGACAGACAGACAGACAGACAGACAGACAGACAGACAGACAGACAGACAGACAGACAGACAGACAGACAGACAGACAGACAGACAGACAGACAGACAGACAGACAGACAGACAGACAGACAGACAGACAGACAGACAGACAGACAGACAGACAGACAGACAGACAGACAGACAGACAGACAGACAGACAGACAGACAGACAGACAGACAGACAGACAGACAGACAGACAGACAGACAGACAGACAGACAGACAGACAGACAGACAGACAGACAGACAGACAGACAGACAGACAGACAGACAGACAGACAGACAGACAGACAGACAGACAGACAGACAGACAGACAGACAGACAGACAGACAGACAGACAGACAGACAGACAGACAGACAGACAGACAGACAGACAGACAGACAGACAGACAGACAGACAGACAGACAGACAGACAGACAGACAGACAGACAGACAGACAGACAGACAGACAGACAGATAGATAGATAGATAGATAGATAGATAGATAGATAGATAGATAGATAGATAGATAGATAGATAGATAGATAGATAGATAGATAGATAGATAGATAGATAGATAGATAGATAGATAGATAGAAGTCCTGTCCTAAAGAAACATTCGCGTATGGATTCCACATTTCGGCATCTTTTTGCCTCCAACTTTCGTTCGCTTTCTCTTTGTCATTACTCAGATCCATGCCTCCAAGCTCTCGTCGATGGCACCTTCAAAGAGCCCGGCGAAGCGAGCCACTTAAAGACGAAACGCACCTATCAGACTCGCTCTTCTAACCGACTAGCCTACCAACCGCCCTCCGCCCCCCCCCCACCTCCTCCCCCCTTCCGGATCTAGCTCTCTGACATGCACCCGGTGTCCACGCGCACGTCCCTGTAGGTTAAAGTCAGCTCCCAGGCAAAGCCGTCCCCTCTACGTTACGTTCTCTCGGGTCTAACAGCGAAACGCAAACGAGCAAATAGAATAGAATGCAAACACGGCTTCTGGGGGCGCTCGTCCACAACAAACACGCGGAAACGTCGACGTGCTCCGTGCGAAAGCCAGAGCTATAGCTATCGTCTCCGTAAAACACAGGCCTACAGAGGGGGGGGGGGAGTAGTGGAGAGGGGGGGGGGGAGGCGGAGGGGAGTGTGGACAGGTTCCCGACGTCGCTCGCAATGAATACCCACCGGGGTGCCGGGTGGCCGCGCGTCCTGCGCCGCTGGGTATATCGGCTGGGGAGGCCAATCCATACGGCGCTCGCCGGTCGTGACAATCTGATTACTTCGTGCGCGACGACCAAGAAAATCGCCGCGCCTTCGTGCGCTTTTCTACATCTATACGCTTTCGCAGCGACAGCCGGTGTTGCAGTCTTTCGACTCGCTAGGGTGTGTCCTGAAAACGTCGCCGTTTTTTTTTTTTTTTTTTTGGGGGTGACAGCGTCTGCCATAACATCATTAAAGGGACACTGAATACAAGCGATAAATTATTTACGATCGGTAAAGTATTCTTTCAGAAGCCACTTTTTAATCAATTCCGCCGTAATTGGTTGATTCGGTAAAAGCGAATAATCATGGTAACGTTCTTCTCTTTATTTTCTTTTTTTAATTTCGCGCTGAAACTTTCATGCCAGTACACCGGAGTTGATTTCACAAAATTCAGTGTTTTTTTTTTCCCCTACGCATTTGTGCTGCAGTGGGCCAGTAAATGTTGTTCAAGATTCCTAATAAGCTGAGACTTTGGTGCTATTACAGCGCGCACTGGCGTCCATCTTTGTCGATTAATAATGATTATTCCCGAATATGACGCTGCCGAAATTGGTGATGTCATGGCTGGCAGGTTCGGGAACTTCAAGGCGGCGTCGCTAGCCGTCTTTGATGCCGTACACCGTCTGTCTTTCCAGCATAATTTAGATTGACACGGACCTCTAATCACCTAGAAAAATATCTTAAAGAGGAAGCTTCAGCTCGGCAGCTCCTATCTAAATACATGTGTCACGATAAATTGTTTTTCTCGGCAACCACTGCTGCAAATTTGATGAGGTTTCTTACACTTAGATGAAAAAAAATTGAATCTAGTGAATGTGTTGAATTTTTTTTTCAATTTAGACCGTCAATTTCTCAATAAATATTTTTGAAGATCGAGAATGTTCAGGAAATGGAGCTCTAAAGTTTACAACTCTGTAACTCTGCAATAAAAAAAAAACGATATCACAAGTCTGGAAATTGCACGTAATACTTAATCTAAGGCGAACAAAACTTTATGTATTATCCATGGCTCTCAAAGAAACCGCTAATATGTGAGTAGGACTTTGCAACACCCTTGTAAACAATGAAACAAACTCACGCAATAAATAAATTGATATATCAAATTTGGCATTCCGGATACCTTTTTTTTAAAGAAAACGCTGTTCTATGCATTGAAGCTCAAAAGTAACTGGAACACCAATGCATTTTGTCGGACACTTTCAAAATAGTATCTGGAAACTGGGGCAGTCCTGAGCATTCGTTCCAATGGAATACGCCTTCCGAACTCAGTAGCTACAACTCTTACATTAAAATATGTGCCGCAATACGATTAATGAAAAGGTTAATTAGCTTAATTATGTAAATTATTCAATTGGCTATTTTGATTTCTCGTGGAAGTTATGGCCGCCTCATCGAGTAATTCAGATCAAGGGTTAGAATTTCGCAATCTGCCATAGGCATTCTTTAAATATATATATATATATATATATATATATATATATATATATATATATATATATATATATATATATATATATATATATACAGAGAGAGAGAGAGAGAGAGAGAGAGAGAGAGAGAGAGAGAGAGAGAGAGAGAGAGAGTAGTTAACTCTGTCCAGGTGCATCCCTAAAAGATGCGGACACTATTGCTACGACGCATGGCATACGGTTAGCGCATTGACATAGTTGGAAGGCGAATCCATATGTGTTTAAAGTCGATGAAAGGCAGTGTCTTTCTCGGTGAGTTGGCGGTGAGAATGAGGGTGTTTGTTAACCGTGCAATTCATTGCGAAACCTGCGCTGAAGCGACAACGTTTCATAGACGCCACCTACAGGGTGAATCGCCTTTTACCCTTTTCTGTCTGTCTTTTTTTTCCGTGTGAACGCACAGCGACGTCTGACACCCTCTTCTTCCGCTCCTCACAATGCGCTTGTGTCAACATTTTCTTTTTCCGGGCCCGGCATGGCAAAGCGAAGGCGAGCAGTAGCTGAGCGATATCCAGTAGTCCGATCTACTGCCGGGGAGTGAGCGTGAGAGTGGTCAACGAATTCAAACATGACCCAACGGCCATCGCGCGGACACAAAACATAATTGACCTAAAGCAGTAGCCAGTCACTTCAATGAGCATGGTCACATATTAGACAAAACAAGTCTCTATATACCACAAACAAGTTTCCGTTCACCTCGCGAGATTAAGTGAGCGGAATCATAACTCATACACAAGTTTAGATGCCTACGTGCGACGGGAGGTAATTTGGCACGTGGAAACTTATAATCGTTAACAAGCTGCAACTTAAACCTGAAATTCTCCTATCTTCAACCAAGGCACAGAGCCGATTATGCCACCAGCTAGCCATAATTCACTTATCCTGAGCTATTCTTCAATTTCCGATTTTTCGCTGCCTCTCCCCTACCACAGAATTTAATGTACTCTTCCACGTTTTTACGCATATATCAACTATAGGACCCCTTTTCCCGTATACACTTGCCCCCTCCCACTTTTACTCATGTCAACCTCCTATTTGTTGTTCCGGTTTTGGTCTCTCCCCCCTTCCCCCATTTTTTAAGCACCCTCAGCAAAACATTCCTATGTCTCAGACGCCAGGATGTCTCTTTAGACGCTTCAACCACACAGGGTGTCACCACTTCTGTATACCGCCGTGACGACACCTACGCTGAGCTACTGAGGCTAACGTCCCTTGAAAGACCAAGCCACTGCCTTCCAGTTGCCTCATGCATTGTACCCCAGACTCCTTGTCGCCATCTTAACACCTTCAAAACATCCCGACGCATTGCTGCCACGCCGCTCAAGTCGGTCTTTCAACTGGTGCCTTCTTTTGCTACTCGCGCACTGACCGGCTGATCGGCTCTTCTAAGGCCACAAAAGCATGCCGCTAACGACACCCCTGAAGGCTCCCTAACCTCTCGCTCCCCCAACACCCTCCTATGCCCTTTTTCTTTTCTTTCCTTTTCTTGTTCTTTCTTTTTCTCGCTACTTCTTCTTCTCGCCGCCTTCCCACTCTCCCGCTCCTGTCCCCTCGTCTTAGAAACCACGCCTAGAGACGTCAGGCGACAGCACTCATTTTCTTTACAGTCTCTCCCTTTACAGCCAGCCGCCATCGACAACGACCGCACCTGACGTGAGTGAGTGAGTGAATAAACTTTATTGTAGGTCCGGCGAGGACGCGAACTCGTCGCGCACCCGGCTAGTCCCACGTCGGGACCGGCAGGTCTAGCCCACCGGCCCGGTCGCGGGCACGCTGGACGGCCAGGATTTGCTTTTCTAGAGCGGGGCTACGCAAAAGCGAGTCCCACTCCTCCTTGATGAACTTGGGGTATGTCGACCCACACTCCCACAGCATGTGCGCTAGAGTGGAGGTCTGGCCGCAGGAGGGGCAGGCGTCGTCGCGATACACGTCCGGGTAAGCCTCGTGGAGAACGGACAGACACGGATACGTACTGGTCTGCAGAAGCCTAAGCGAAACGGCTTGCGCCCTATTCAACTTGGGGTGAGGGGGTGGAAAGACCCTTCTAGACATGTAGAAGAATTTAATAAGCTCGTTGTGAGCATCTCGACTCGAGCTGCTAAGAAGACGAGCAGCTTGCTTGGCGATGCAACCCTTCTGAAAAGCCCTAACTGCTGTTTTGGAATCGCTATATATCTCGGATCCACGACCGTCTAGCAGGGCGAGGGCGATGGCGGCTTGTTCGGCGACACCGGGGTCTGAAGTGCGAATGGAGGCGCAGTTGGAAATCTTGCCGCTGGAGTCGACCACAACGATGGCAAAGGTCTTCCCATCGCTGTACTCCGCGGCGTCGACGAAGCCTGCTCTAATGTCTCGTTGCTTGATCTGTTTGAGGATGGCTGCTGCTCTGGCCTTGCGTCTGACCTCGTTATGGACGGGATGGACGTTTCGGGGCACAGGCGCCACTTCGAACTTGTCTCGAATGCACCTGGGGATCGGGGTACTGACCATCGGGAATCCCGCAGTTTGGTAACCCAGCTCTTCGAGGATGTGTCTACCTGCCGCTGTGGTGCTCAAGCGAGTGAGTTGCGCGCGTTCTTGGGCTTCGGCAATCTCCTCGGCAGTGTTATGCACCCCCAGCCTAAGGAGATCCTCGGTATGGGTCCTGATGGGTAGCCCGAGAGCCCTCTTGACCACTTTGCGGATGAGAGCGTTGAGTTTGTCTCGCTCCGCTCTGAGCCAGTTATGCATAGAAATTGTGTACGTAAAGTGACATAGTACGAATGCATTGATAAGCCTGAGGAGATTGTTTTCCTTCATTCCTCGGTGCCGTTTTGCTATTCTGCGAACGAGGCGGAAAGCGTTGTCCGTCTTTGCGATGATCTTGCGGAGAGCCGTTCCGTTCCCGCCGTTGAATTCGACAAACATGCCCAGGACCCGAATAACGTCAACCCTGGGTATCACCCCCCCGTCACAAGTGCGAAGACTGATGCTGCTTTCGGAGACTGGCTTCCAATCTTTGGGTCTGCCTCCCTTCTCTTTTCTGTAAAGCAAAACCTCCGACTTGGCGGGGGAGCATCGAAGTCCGGTGGGGCGGAGATACTCCTCGATCACGTCTATCGCCTCCTGCATGGATTCTTCGACTCTGCCCTCGCAGCCGCTGGAGCACCATAAGGTGATGTCGTCGGCGTATATGGTGTGCTTGACGCCCTCTACGCGTGCCAACCTTTCGGAAAGACCAATCATACAGATGTTGAACAGGGTGGGTGAGATGACGGCGCCCTGAGGAGTGCCCCGCCCTCCGAGGGGCACATCGTTGGAGCGGAAGTCCCCAATGCGAAGCTTGGCCTTCCTGTCCGTTAGGAAAGAGCTGACGTAGCTATGGAATCTGGAGCCGAGACCCAGATCTGAAATGGTCTTTACGATGAAGCTATGGAGCACGTTGTCGAAAGCTTTCTCGAGGTCCAGACCGAGCAAAGCCTTGACGTCTCTGGAACGGCCATCCACAATCTGATGCTTTATTAGGCGCATTGCATCCTGCGTCGAGAGTCCGGCGCGGAAGCCGACCATGTTGTACGTGTAAACCTCGTTGTCTTCGAGGTACCCGTTGACCCTGTTGAGGACGACGCGCTCCATGACCTTGCCGACGCAGGAGGTTAGAGAAATTGGCCTGAGGTTCTCGATGTTCGGGGCCTTGCCGGGCTTGGGAATGAGCACCGTGCAGGCCATCTTCCATTCTGCAGGAACAACGCCGCTATTCCAGGAGTCGTTGATTTTGTCGGTCAGGAAGACGATCGACGTGTCCTCGAGGTTTCTCAACATTCTGTTGGTGACTCCGTCTGGACCCGGCGCAGACTTGCGGTTGAGCGCGAAGATGGCCTGTCTAACCTCGGCAATGGAGAAGTCTTCGTCGAGCTCGGGGCGTGGAGGGCCTCGGTAGTCTGGGAGTTGGGTCACTGGATCTCCGTCGCGACGGACGGGCAAGTACTTCTGTACCAGTTTTGCGACGAGCTCATCGACCGTGTGAGACCTGGTGGCCTCGTGAAGGGCCCTGGCCAACGTATGCCTCTGATTTGACTTTGAGCCGCTTTCGTCGAGAAGGTGCTTCAGCATACCCCAGGATTTGCCGTTGCGCATCTGTCCGTCGATGGATTCGCAGAGCTCGTCCCACTGCTGCTGGCATAGCGCCTTGCAGTGGTCATCGATGACCTTGTTGAGCCCCGAGATCTTTTTTCGGAGTCTGTGATTGAGCCTTTGACCCTTCCATCGGCGGAGCAGGGCGTTTTTGGCCTCGATCAGGTGGGCAAATCTGCTGTCCATCCGCTCGACGTCGAGATCGGTTTCCACTTTCTTGGTAGCCGCGGAAGCGTCGTTCCGGACGCCTTCGCACCATTCTTCGAGGGTGGCGGGTGCCCTGGCTCTGCTGGGTTCTTCGCGAATCTTGCGAAAGTGGTCCCAATCGATGAACGTGAATTCCTTGATCCTACTCCGAGACACCTTGAAGTTGGTCTCGAGAATGTAGTGGTCGCTGCCGAACTCCATGGCGGTGTTCTCCCAGCCTACGTCCTCAACGTTCCTGACGAACGCTAGGTCAGGTGTCGAGTCCCGGGTGACGGAGTTGCCGATGCGAGTAGGAAAATTCTTGTCAGTGACCAGAGTGAGGTCCATCTCGTTGGCGTCTTGCCACAGGTTGCGCCCCTTGGTAGTGTCGTAGACGTAACCCCAGATGCCGTACGGTGCGTTGAAGTCACCGACGACGACCAAGGGTCGAGGGCCGGCCAAGTCGGTCGCTTTCTTGAGGATGGTCTTGAACTGCTGGCGGGTACTAACCAGTTAAAACTAACCTGCCGAAGATGGGTCCACCTATCAAAACGTTGGCGAGCCTTTCTGAGGCACTTTAACCCTGTTTATAACCTTTATACCGCAGTGTGCTACTCCATCTGTCAGCCCCATTCTTCATTTTGGACTTACGATGACAGAGCCTTTGTAAGTGTTGCAGAAGAGTAATTTATCGGTTCAGCGTAGTTTGTTTTTTCCGCTTTACTGTCCCTTTAAGATGTTTCGATCCACTAGAGTGTATGCGTTTGTTTACAAAGGGAAGCGCCTCGCGTAAAAAGCTACGACGAAGCTATTATACGACAAAAGCCGGAAAAAAAAGTGCAGGTAACGAAAGGCGGTTACGGATTCATGCGGCTGATACTAGAACAAAACGTGACGTTGGTGAACGTGTGAGCAGGCAGTCAGGCACATGTTACGCAACACATCTGCGTTGGGCTATCTATCTATCTATCTATCTATCTATCTATCTATCTATCTATCTATCTATCTATCTATCTATCTATCTATCTATCTATCTATCTATCTATCTATCTATCTATCTATCTATCTATCTATCTATCTATCTATCTATCTATCTATCTATCTATCTGTCTGTCTGTCTGTCTGTCTGTCTGTCTGTCTATCTGTCTATCTATCTATCTATCTATCTATCTATCTATCTATCTATCTATCTATCTATCTATCTATCTATCTATCTATCTATCTATCTATCTATCTATCTATCTATCTATCTATCTATGGGTTATGTGTAGCACGACTTCCCAGCGAAGCAACATACTTCTGGCGACTTGGTTAACCAAAGAACTTCCACGCGTTGGTTGAAACAATGTTGTCGTAGATGTTTCGCATGGCACCAATTGGCCTCGCTCACCTCATTTTTTACCCGTTGCGACGACTGGGTGGCGACGTCGTTCTGCTGCTTAGCACGAGCTTGCGGGTTTGACTCTTGGCCGCGGCAGCGACATTGCTAGGGGCGGAATGCAAAAAAATAAAGAATTAAGAACGTAACGCTCGCGTACTTACTTTGAGGTGCGAACCCCAAGTGCTCGAAATTATTCCGGAGCCGCCGATTACGGCGTTTACCATTCAGCGCGTGAGTTGCTACGTAGCGCCGTACCCGATAATCTGATTTTCATTTGGTCCGCGTATTTCTGAAATAATAGTGCATTGAAAAGTATCTAAACAGAGAATTAATTACCGCATCAATTACCACAGTCAGCGAGTGTCGCTGCGCAAACAGAATATATGTTTAGCTACACTCTCGACCAAATGTGTCGAGATTTAATCCTACACTGAAGATTCGTCCGTAAAATTATCAATTTTAGGCGCGAAACGCGACTTAACAAGAAGATAACAAGAAGAGACGGTCACAGTGCTTCTTTCCAGCGGAGTGACGCCAGAACCATGGGAAAATCATTGCGCTATATATACTCGAAAAATTTGTCCTTTGACCGCTGTTACGGACTGTGTCCAAGTGTAGTTCTCTTGGCATGGAAAGCTGCCGCGCTTCCATCTACAGGACCCGTAGTTTAGAATCGTGATCCCTGCTACTAATTAGTGCCACTGTTGTCACCACAATTCATACCATAATCATCAACAACAAGAAAAGGTCACGAGATGACGACGAGGATGTGACGTAGATGGTGGTTGAGCAACTGGCGGGTTTAAGCCGGGCTCTCGCAGAGTGGTAATCGATCCGCCTCGGGCGCGTGTATTTCAGGAATCACGAAAGTTGCGTCCCCACATTTCCGAACGTGCAGTGTCGCGAACAGCGACCGCCTGTCCATTTCTATATCCTTAATTTCCTATACTCATGAAAAAGAAAGAAAAAGAAAAACATGCCGGAGCTGAAGTCGCGAGGTATTTTTCTTTTGTAACGATCATGCCTCCTTCCGCGAGCTGCTGGCAAGTTGTTTCGAGACGCGAGGTTCACACACCAATCCCCTCCCCTCCCTTTTGTGTATGTATTCTGAATGGCTTGGCGACGTGGACCGTATCGCACGTTCCCTGCGGCCGTTTTATATGCCACTCCAAAGCGCAAACATGTATCGGTTGACGGCCCTGCGAATAGGAAGAAGATTGTCAGACACACCGGTGTTAACATATTGAAAAGTGCCACTTGTATACCATCCCGGCATTGCAAGAAACGTCGAGCTCGTTGTATTTTCTTTCTGGCTGTTCCTTTTTTTTTCTCCCGAAAACGAAAGAGTGCTGGCGCTCTCTTTATACGTGTTACACCTTTCTTTTTGTCTTCTGAAGCTTCGATGATCTTGCTGCTACCTTCCAAGCGACTGGAAACATAAACGAAACGGAGACAGCGGCAGTTGTGGAAACCGCGTGCCACTTCCCGCGTTTCGAGACACAGCGGTAGGCACTTCCCTGCCATGTTATTACAGCTGTCTGAAAGAAAAACGGAACACGAAGGAAAATGAAGAAACTAAGTTGGGCTTCGAAAGAGACGGCCCCTTTGCGGAGAAACGCGGGGTATATCGTCGCCTTGATGGGCACCTCCCTCTGTTTACCGCGCTACCACCGCAGTTTGCGCTTTCTTCTTATTACCGACGTCCCTCCTCCTGCGACCCCCCCCCCCCCGAAAGCTTTCTTTTAGCGCGCATTTTGCCGTTCCCTTCTTTTTCCTTAGTTATAAGAAAAATGATGGGAAATTGATCAGGCAGTTTGTTGTCTGGCTGTCGGAGAAGAATCCAAGCAATCGATACCCTCTTGCCGGCGTCGAGAGCACCCTCTGTCGTAGGAAGCACGCAGTATTACGAAGCCATAGGATCTGCGCGAGCTGATCGGAGAATGCGGAGCTCAAGGGTCACTATGTCGACGTTCGTACGCAGAGTATTGGTGCGGGATTTGGCTATAAATTTCAGAGATTCAGGTTGTTTGTGGTGGGTGCACGTTACCATTTGCATATGAAGCGGGTGAATACGTGTACGGGCGAATGATGAAGATAATGATGATGCCTTAGGTGATAAAGGCGATGAGCGCAAGTAGCACCCGATTTGAATGGGAGTGGCGATAAATAGTCCCCCTAACGTGCACGAGCTGGTTTATTCATACAATGTATATGCTTCAATTTGCCATTCCGCCTACTTTGCACACGTAATCCTACATATACGCCCATGCTTGTGACGCCATGACCCCATTCACTGCAGCAGCAACACTGGTCGCGACGTTCTCGCCGAAGGAAAATAAAGCGGATCTTCAGACGCGCGGTGACGAACCTTATTATACTCAGACTCTACAGAGGGAGGACTTGCCTGCTTTGACAGCGAGGATAAAACAACCTGTAACTACAACTCTAACGCCGCTTCGAGCACCAGGGTAAACAACGAAAAGGTAAACAATACGATGCAATAGATAAATGGAGCCCCTAACCGTATGATAATAATATCAGATCGGTGGCACATAACGTCGGCGTCACTCGAGGATGACGCAGCAACATCGCCTCGAGATCAAAACTGGGCCACGGTTAATTAGCGAGACAACTTTATGTGGAGTCCGGTGATTGGGAGGCCCGGCCTTGGGCCGCCTAGATGGCCGCTGGGAGCTGTTGCTCCCGTACGGTCTCCATGGCTCACTGTCCGGCCGAAATTTGGTCTCGAAGTTCTGAGCTGAGCAGTGCGGCGGTCCCACAGTTAGGACCAGAATTTACAGCGCTTATAGGGAGCAGCCATCCTTTGCGGTAGACTACGAGAAGTGGCAGAAAATGAAAAAAAAAAGAAAAAAAAAGGAACAACTGCGATAACAGAAAGCCTGCTTTTATAAAACGCTGTCCCAAAACGGGTACGCGAGATGAACCGATTCCATGTTATCAAAGCTCATGCTCCGGCCGCTGGGTCGATGTGCACAAAGCCATGTATCGGCCAATCCAAGAACGTAAACGAAAAAACAAGGCGCACCATCTCTGTTTTACATTTATAATCTTTTTCTTTTTGGAGTGCTCTGCTCTAAAATAAAGTGAACAATTCAACAAACTGTGCGATAAAAAGCTATTCGGTGTTTCGAACAATAACCATTTGATTCGTGTATCGCATTGAGTATCAACGTATCCGATCTGTTAGTGGAAATTTGCAGAGTCTTCCCACGCCCTTAACATTGTACTACTGCCAGTGCTTGTTACGGACGTTAAACGCCATTAATTGATCGTTTGCGCCCAAACCTCGAAGCGGGCGGTCGCGATGCGACAGGACGAGAGAAGTTTGCTAAGCGAGGCGGTGATCGTGCCGCACTTATAAATATTCAGCGAAAACTTCGGCGGCCAGCTCTTCTTTCTCTTTCTTTTTTGTTCGCGATGACGAAATAGGCTGCAAGGCCGAAAAGCCGGCTGCGCGAAGTTTACTCTTCCATCATGTGGAGACAGTGGCTTGGCGCGGGACAATGGCTATGGTTGTTTAGATCATGTTTGCGCTCGGGCATGTTCTGAGGACAGCGAACTTTGGAAGCAGGATGGGTGTTGCTTTCGCAATGAAGTTTGGAGAGATTGTTTGTACTGCGCAACACCGGAGGAGGCGGAAACAGTGCTCGCGTCGCAGAGTTTACGTTGTGTTTTTGTTTCGTTTTTCAATTTTTCTGGGTACGGGCTGTTTTGGGCTTCTGCGTGAGTTCATGTTCAGAGTGTTCTTTATGCACCCTATGCTGCCTTCGATGTCTATCTACTTAAGGTGACTGGATATAGAAGGCGAGGTAAAAGCACTTGCCGACCGCGTACTACAGTGTGTGTTTGTGTTCGTGCGCGTGTGTTACCTCTGTGTACGTGCGCACATGTACATATGAATGCGTGTGCGCATGTGTGCATGTCTGTGTTTATGTGTGCGCCGCCATACTGCCGGCTTCGCCCTGGCTTTCATTCGCATTTCGCGTGAGTTCACTTTACGTGAGAGAGGAACTTGAAAGCGAAGCTTCTGTAAGTAGGTCATTCTTTTCTTGCATCTAATTACCGGATGATAATGGCAAAAACAAGCAACTCGCGATATACACGTACACGGGTATTCGTCCAAATGAGAACAACAAGCACAGAACTACCGTTAGTAGCAAATACTTTGACTCGCCGGTGTGGGTGCAAGTGACGTGACAAGCACGCTAATTTAGGAGCTTCCCTGCTCGCTTTTGAAAGGAAATCGACACCATGTATCGGCAAATGCTCTCCTCTCCGTAATAGTGCCTCCTCATTCGTCAAAGTGTTCTGCAGACTCTCATTTGTGATTGCAGTAGGCGTAATGATGACGTGGCCACTGCAGTTATTGCAGATAACCGAAGTAAGGAATCTCGTACTCTGGTATTTCGCTAATGACACTGCAATTATTATCGCGCAGTTCGGTGGCACGCTCCAGAAATATTTTCTTCGCTAAGGATTATTTTATGAGTTGTTCGAGATTGTGCTTGGGCTCGGCGCGGATAAGGAGGGAAACACGAAAAAAGACGCGGAAGGATCGCCGTTCAACTGCTAAAACTTGTGAAGAGCAAAATATCTGAAGAAACAAATTCGGGTAGAACTCATCTACGACGAGTATCTGCAGAATGGGAACAGCGCCGAAACGCGTCATGTATCCGACGTGCGCAGCTTTCCGGGATTCTGTCTCGCGCTTCCATATGTGAACGTGTTGCGCCCAAGTTGGCCCATGTGACCCAAGTTGACGTCAAAGAGGATCCACTGAAGAGCAACGCATATCGAAGGGCGCATATCCACGAAAACAGCCCACATTTGGCAGCGCACAACCTTCGGTGTCGGCCCACATTTCTGATGGGACAGCAGGGAAAAAGAAAACTGGTGGGAGCCAAGAATGCTGTTGTGATAAAAGTAAATACAGCTTGGGCGCGCATTCCATTGGGAGAGACCACGGAGTGACTCAGCGAGAAGCTACCCTTTACGGTTTAGCATAGTTGTAGACTGCTCGGATGCACAATTACCGTGCGGCCTTTTTTTACACGCAAAGCTTGTGGAAGTTCGCGTGCTTTCTGATTGCTGTGCTTCATGACATATTTAGTTAGATTCAATAAGGGCTTCTAAACGCGTTACAGAGCCTTACAGATGCGAGGTAGGTAAGATTCAACGTTCTTGTTGCATGAGTGAAGGAAGGAAGGAAGGAGGGAAGGAAGGAGGAAGGAAAGAAGGAAGGAACGAAGGAACGAAGGAAGGAAAAAGTGGAGAAGGAAAGGCAGGGCGGTTGTTGCATGAGTGAACACTGTTTATATCAATAATAGCAAAATTGCGTTGCTCAATATGTATTGCATAATTTATTCTTATAACATTAAAAGGGGGGGGGGGTACTGAATAGGCATGCAAATGTTGTGCCGTGACTGTCATAACAGTACTGGATTCTTATTCAGTTTCGTATAATGTGTGCATTATTTCAAAACAGCTGCTTGAGTAAAATACTTTGATGTTGTATGTTCACTATATGTAACAATAATGCTGCATTCTGCACGATACCCAGGTCCCCTCAATTTGCATGTGAGAGCTTTCTTTGCCTGGAGGACGCACAACTAGAGCGTTGAAAAATAGAGTGATTTTCTTTGATCTGGCGTTCCTCGTGATGTACTGCTGTGCTGGAGTAGGCGCTCAATTACGCAGTGTAAAAAATTTTCGATGTAGGTTTTTGCCGCGAGTGAATGGGACCTAGACATGACACCAACGACAAAAAAGGAACGAACGAGTTTCAATGTTTTAGAGCGTAACTATAGCTGTAGTCTTTATATCTGGCTTCCTCTGAACTTCAGCGCAAGTTTCTCCAACTTTGCGGTTAGCAGAAAACGCTAAAGATGAGCTCTACCTATTGATGAAAATGCTTGCCATCCAAAGTCGGCATGGTCGTAATAAGACGCCAAGCGCTGAAAACCTAATAAATTAGAGCGCACAGGTAAATACCCGTGGCAATGCGACCGATAGCTGACGGAACTAGTTTCGTTTTCGTGTTTCTTGTTTTCCAGCAACCCGTAACTGCATGAATGTGTGAATGCAGATAGACAGACAGCATTATTGTGCGCATCATTTGACACGTAAAAACAAAGAAAAAGTAATACTTTTGTTTCGTTACGACGTCACGTAATTGAAACTACAAAATTTTACCCACAGGCAAAAAAAAGAAAAACATTTTTTTTTGCACTTATAAAGCCGAGTTAAGCATGACATGTTGAGGCCGTGAACAAATTTGCGCGTACGCGTAATTTATTGGGTGTTCTTTTTTTAAACCCCTGAAGACTACTAGCGTTAACAGATTCATTTTCATCGACTTGCGAACCTTTTATGTGCGTTTGAACGCCGCCGCCGCCGCCGCCGCCGCCGCCGCCGTCGTCGTCGTCGTCATCACTATTATTATTATTATTATTATTATTATTATTATTATTATTATTATTATTATTATTATTATTATTATTATTATTATTATTATTATTATTATTTCATAGAGTCATGATGCCAGGAGCACCGACGAGAACGCTACAGATAACGTGGCTGCGCGGGCGTCGGTGCTTCCTAACATGGCATTAGTTTTCATTCATACATTGAAGTATAAGTCATACACAAGTGAAGCAGTAAAAAAGGAAAGGATCACACAGCAACATTGTTTGTACTGCACGCAGCAAAACTCTAGCGCTGCAACTGAAAACTCGGGCCAATTCCATACGAAACAAAGACGGAAAGCGCCGTCTATAAATGAAGAACGGACGAAAGGAAACAATACCGACATGCGCGCACTTTGCCGATGCATGCTGTACAAAAAACATATATCCCGCTCCTGTCCCCTCGTCTTGGGAACGACGTGCATAGACGTAAGGCGGCAGCGCTCATTACCTCTGACGTCTCTCCCTTTATAACCAACCGCCACCGACAACAAACGCGCGTGATGTCACTGCACTAACCCTTTAACGCTAACATGCCGAGGAGGGAGAGGCCCCCTTTGACGAAGATAGGTCCTCCTATCGAAACGTTGGCCAGCCTTTCTGAGGCACCCTATCCCTGTTTACAAACTTTGTACCACACTGTGCTATTCCATTTGTCAGCCCCTTTCTTGATTTCATATAGGGAAGAGCGATTCATGTGTACGCATTTCCTAAGTTATATTAATGCAGAAACATCGGAAGGGGCCCTAAGGTTAACCTCTTTCTTGAATAGTTCGTTTATAACCTCATACAAGTTCATTCATCGGCCTTCTAGCTCAGTTACCTTTTTGGCGAAGCAAGCAGCACCGGTATCTATGAGAGTCTATGGGAGTCAATGTCAATAAGTGTGTGCTTCGCAACATTGCATGCAGTAGTTATCGTCCCTACGATTAAGTAGGTATGAAGCATTGAAAGACTAAAAGAGAGAGCTTTCTTTTTCTTTAAAATTGCGTGCGCTAAACGCAGCGAAACTTCAGTGCTACATCCAAACGTTCTGCCTAAGCCACATGCAAATAAGACCGAAAGCTCAGTCTATAAATGAATACTGAAGGCAGGGAAACAATGCCTGCCTACACGAGCAATTTGCCGAGGAACATTGCAAAATATATTTATAGACAATATGAAAACAAGATATATATTTTTGTAGACAGTTCCTACGCTATTCTCAGATAGATACATCCGAATCAATCCCATGAAAAATGTTCCTGCTTAAGAGTTTATTTATAACCTCAGGTACAATCATTCCTCGGGCTTCTGAGTTGCCGCCGGGCTAGCAAGCAACAGCGATATCTGGAATGCGTCGACCGTCTAAAAATTCTCTCGAAGTTGCTTAGTCCAGCATTCCCCTCCCCTGCGCCCCCCGAAAGTAAATAATAAAACAACAACGAGAGCATTCTTTAAGCGGTCGATACGTCCCAGATACCTGAGAGCAGGGCCTGCGCAATGTCTGTATAAATTGTGCGAAGGAGGCTGCGATGTAGAGGCTGTTTTGCTTGCTTTATATTTATGAATACCTTAAGTGCTCCCGACGGCTTGATTTATCGAAGCAGACGGTTCGTGCTGCAGTATTGTATTGTGTTATGGCAGCCAATGCCTTGAATTTCTCCAAAAATGAACAAAATAAAATAAATAATATGAATAAAATAAAATTCTTGACTGAGCTATAACCTGGTCTCAGTACACCCTTCGTTTATTTGTTGGATTCACATCGTTTATATAATATATGTCTATTCCCGATACCTCATTTGCGAGTGATGCGAAAGCACTTACTTCTATGGTAGCGCTCTTTGTGCTTGATTCAAGCATTTCATTTCCAATGGGAAGTACTTTTTGTATTAGCGACAATTGTTCTAATACTGCGCCCGGCGTACAGCATACAGTAAGATGTAACCCACTTATAGTCGGATACAACTTTAGAAAAAAGGGGGCGTTTACTCCTCCGAGGCGGAGGCACACGAGCATCCACCAATGGGCGCGCGCTCTGGACAAACGTCATGAGCCAGACGGCCGGTGACCCCGCCGACGGAGAAGATGGCCGCCCTCGCTTCGAACTGGGCGAGGTCGCGTCAGCTGTGTGCTTCAGCCCCTCGTCAGAGTGAATTCCAGAACTGTTTGTGATGGTCTATCATGCCGAAAATATTACAGCGAGATTACGATGCACCATTTGTGCCGCGTGCATTTATTCTAAGCCGTGATCCAGTTAAAGAACATTGCAGCGAGCATCGCTGGCGCTGCGCTACGCTTTGCCTGAAAACAGGATCCCGCGGCGACCGCTGCGAACACACATCCTGCGTGCTTGTTCCATGTTGTTTTATTTCGCTCCCGAGTGAAGTTACGGTGAGAAAGTTTTCCAAAGACTGGTGCCTACGGTAGCGGCGGGTGTGTTCGTATACTGTGTCGCTGCGTTTTTCGTCGGACGGGGTGAAGTGATGAAGCAAAACCATTCTCAGGAGTAATCAGAAAAGTGCGCGCAACAAAACCTATTTGCAGAAGAAGCCTTCAACGCAAAGATTTGTCGCCGTCAACTTAACGTAAACTATCAATAGAGAGGTTTAGCTTTTCCGGTATTCCGGTTTCTTAAGGACGACGGGTTTGTGCGACCACCTGTGACTATTAAGGCAATTTCTGTAAAACCGCACGCGCCAGCGAACTTGCCACAATTTCATTCTTTCCTTCCCTCCTCTCTCTCCCTGTGATCTTTGCTTTCCCCTTTCCCATTCCCCCGGTGTAGGGTAGCCAGCCGGACGTTATTCTGGTTAACCTCCCTGCCTTCTTCTTTTCTCTTTCCTCCTCCTCCGGTATTCCGGTTAAACGCAGGCGGACGCCCGGGGTGTTGGGGCGGAAGCGTAAACGTGAGCTGTCGAGCGGTCTGCATGGTGCAGCCACCTGGTGGCGCAGTGCTCAAACAGACAGAAACAGTTAATATTGCATTAACCGAGCGTATTCTTCTTCGCTGCTGTTGTAAATTTTCGGCACTGGCATAATCGTGTTGCTGCCCCAACGCCTCAAGGCCCCGTCCACCTGCGTTTTACCGGAATACCGGACAAGCTAAACCTCTCCATTGTCAGCAGTGAGATAGCCGAGCGTCTAGCGACGGTGCTCGAGCGTTGTGTGGCACCGTCGATTGATTGCTGTCCACGAGTTCTCACTGCATGCGCAAGCTGTAGAACGCGTGCTGTGAAATTGTGAAAACACAAAACCAAAAAATATAAATTTTATGCTATTTAAAACCAAGAGTACTTATTTAAAACGATGAATGAAGCATTTTTGCACCTTCCTGCCTCGACCGTATTCTCGCCCCAGGTTTGTAATGGTTGCGATAAATGCATTGTTTTATATAAGTACTTTTTCAATAGCAACTGATTCATTTTAAGCTTGATAAACGAGTATTAGATACGCCGTGTACAAGTGAACAAGCGCAAAAGCGTTGCAGAGCTACTCTTTCTACTTTTGTCACTTGCAATGAAGCTAAAGAGCAGACGACGGGCAGCGTTGTGAAAGGCACGGGGTTATTTTTCTGCCGCTATCCGGCATGTGCTGTAGCACATGAGAGCTCTAATAAACCAGTCCTCAAAATGCAAAAGTCCTTATTTATACCGAGAATTTCGCGTTTCAGGAGCACGATGTTTCGAGCGGGACTATTTTAGTCGCGGAGGCAATCGGCTGTCGCGCTTCGGTCATCTGGGCGGGGCCTCCCCTTTTTTCTAAAGTTGTATCCGACTATAGTATGTCTATTCCCATTAGAAACAAGAGGCGTAGTCTTCATGCTGATCACGCTGAATATGCGGCACATGAAAGGATGCGATGCCCGAGCCACGAAACGTACTTGGCCCACGGGCTAGCATTGCTTGTGCATCCTGCGAAACGAATGCCGTCTTAACATTTCTAAGAGATCCTGTTCTCAATGAGATACAGTCAAACCTCGATATAAGATATATATAATATAAGGGGTTTTACGTGCCAAAACAACTTTCTACTTATGAGGCACGCCGTAGTGGGGGACTCCGGAAATTTTGACCACCTGGGGTTCTTTAACGTGCACCTAAATCTAAGCACACGGGTGTTTTCGCATTTCGCCCCCATCGAAATGCGGCCGCCGTGGCCAGGATTCGATCCCGCGACCTCGTGCTCAGCAGCCTAACACCATAGCCACTGAGCAACCACGGCGGGTTCGATATAATGAAACGAGGTTTGAAACGCGATATAACGAATCAACGGATATGACAAAGTAAGTGAACTCCCCTTGAAACACTGATTAGGATTCGTAGTACAGTTCATGTAGTAATGGATATAACGAAGTAATATGTATAACAAAGTATTTCTGGTTCCGCTTTCAACTTCGTTATTACGAAGTTTTACTGTACTGTAATCAGTCTGTACCGCGCGCACCGCTGTGTTTCGTGTAGGCTGCGTGTGTGTGTGTCCACAATCTGTCCTGTATCATTGAATTTTTCACAATTCCCTAATCGTGCCACCAGGCAAACCTCTGCAGGATTCGTTAAGTTGCTCCCACTTCTTTCTTTATCTGTCGTTATTCTTATAAACAACCTGCGGCTGGAAATCCTAATATAACCTTCAATCTAATCCTAACCTAACCAGCAACTCCTCCATAACAGTCGCTCTAACCTCTGGGATTACCAGAGTGCAAGCGCCATTCACGTTTAGCAGAAGTGAAAGACGCCATATCGTCAATCGTTGCACGGATGGAAGATTTGAAAAGTCAGCGAGGTTCAGAACCGCTCGTTCCACATTGCTGTTGAAGTTTGCTGCCGACTTGGGTGCAACTTATCCTCGCACGATTTAACCGTGCACTGTTTCCGTTTTTCTTGTCATTCCAGGAAACCGTAATTGAGGGGGGTGCTAAACAACACCTTCTGAATACTCATGTAGGTATGTATATATTTTACAAAAGAATTAAACTAAATTGAACTAAGTAGGAGGTCTACAGCGCTGGACTCGAGTACAGCAATGTGCTCCAGCTGCGCTCAAAGCTTCTGTGCTCGAAGCATGGGCACCCACGACGCAGCAAGAATATTTTCTTTTTACATGAACGCTCATGCCGATAAAATTTCCAACAAAATTTACTACGGGGAACTCTGGAGCTCCGTTTGCTTAGCGACAACATCGTAAGGATTGGTGTGGTGCATGCATTCGTCTCGCCTTTGTGCTTGTGTATTCAGACCTGGTTGCGGTTTTATTCAATGAGCTTTATCTCTCTAGATTTCCATGCGCTTATACATATCGGATTGCATAATTAAATAATTATATAATAATTGCGAATAGTTACAGCTGTGCAGGAAAAAATCCTTTGTTGAATCACTTCGCAACGCCACTGAGCCGTTTTTTACTTTATCTTACTTTTTTGTTTATTGACATATAACGCCGGCAGCGGCAGTACTGCTGCCCACGTGAAGGAGGGAACTCATACAAAAGAAATCATTATGTGTGAGAACAGTTTTCAAAATGCGTTAATAACCACTGTTCAAATGAGGAAACACCGGCGCAACTCTCCCAAATAGAACCGTTTGAACACAGTGTGCTCAAAAACAGTTGCACGCTTTGGTGCGCGCGCGTGTGCGTGCGTGCGTGCGTGCGTGCGTGTGCGCGTGTGCGTGTGCGTGTGTGTGCGTGTGTGTGTGTGTGTGTGCGTGCGTGCGTGCGTGTGTGTGTGTGTGTGTGTGTGTGTGTGTGTGTGTGTGTGTGTGTGTGTGTGTGTGTGTGTGTGTGTGTGTGTGTGTGTGTGTGTGTGTGTGTGCGTGTGTGTGTGTGTGTGTGTGTGTGTGTGTTCTGTCGTGTACGACTGAAATCGTCCGTCTGTCTTCCGTTTCCATTCTTGAAAACGTTGCGCTCGCTACTTTCCCGCCGAGAATGCCATGTCACGCTGACAACGCGCATGACCTTCGTGCCCTGCAAAGTACCGGGCGCGCAGCGTTAAGGAAAGAAAAGCCACGTGGACTAGATGACCGCTGTTATTTCGTTAGAATAATACGCCATATAGAGTGCAACTGTTTTTAGAACAAGATGAAGCAGAGTCTACTACATGTACTACCCATCTTTGCCACTCAAGCTGAACCGCCACACTTGCTCCTCCGGTGTAGAGACTAGCGCTCGATTACCCTCGAGCGCAGTTTGTTCACTGTGAACCGATATACACCGTTAAGGGTGTTTAAAGGTTCAAATTGGTCTATAACTCAGGCACTTAGACGCACAAGGGGCTAAGCGCGTGAGTTAGACATAATGAACCTTTAAGTGTGCAAATAGCTTAGGAGTGTACGAAACTGTGTCTTTACGGTTGTACATTATTTTGCATCTTGATGGTGCCCGTTTTTTACCGCATCGCCAGTAATATCGATTTCTCGATTGGCGTTGCTTCGTTTTCTGGGCGCAAGTTCACCGGAAAAAAAATTTGTATTGTCGACTCAACGTTTCACAACGTTTTCTTTTTCTTTTTTCTTTCACCGCTGCTAAAAGGTGACAATGTGCTTAGCATTATGCAACGTTCTGTCTAGCGCGTGCGCGGTTGCCCAGAATGCGAGGGAGCTCGCTGGTCACATGCTTGGACACGTGAAATGCGGTCTGCAGTAAACTGAAGTAGCACGGTTGCGCTCATTCCTTGCTGGTTGTGTTTTACGACGAGAAACAAAAACTCTAATGACCGGGCTGTTGCAGGGGAGAGTGGCGCCGGAGGGGGGGGGGGAGGGTGGAAGAACGTGTAGCAGAAGCGGCTCACGCTGGTTATCACAGCCGGGATATAAATAATAAAGGGGCGCCCTTCGCCTGCCGCTTTCCGAGAACCGAGATAAGCAATGGCAGAAGGAAAAGCCGTCGATGGCCGACGGCTTCGCAGGTAGCGTAATCCCCGTCATTCTCGAAGAGACGTCCTCTTGTAGTCCTCTCGCACAAAACAGACCACCATAAACGCCGACATTGCGACCACATACAGACAGTTCCACCCGGCACCTGTTGCCAGTTTCACTGGTAGACCTTCTCGTTCCCCTTGCACCTAGCATGAAAAGTTGCTCCGTCATTCTAATGGCTTATATTTGCAAGTTTACAGCCATCGTTTTGCTTGGTACGAGTAGTTGGAAATGGAAGCGATAGTAAGAACAAGGACAGCACGCGGTTTTGACGGTTGCCTGATACCCTTGGAAATATGTACGTTGTGCAGACGTATCGCCAATGAGGTCTCGACGCGAGATTCGATAAAGAGAAATTTGTTCGACATTTACTCCCGTAATAACGAAACATTTTTTTTGCCATGCGCATGAAAACGGAGTTGAGGGAAAATATTTTACAAGTCTCCAATCTTGAGTCACTTTCACGCGGTTGTCTCCGTTTCTGGAGACGTTACGAGAAATACACTGATATAACGGGACGCTTAAGCCAGGAGAAGCCGGACTGTGACGTCACACGTAGCTTTCCAACAAGAAAACACAGACACAGAAAGAGAGATCGTTATGTTGCCCTATCGCACTTGAATTGCGGCGTTCCCCACACGTAGTCTACATGGAGCGGTAGCCCAGAGGCTATGGCATTGAGCTTCTCAGCTCGACGTCGCAAGTCCGACCACAGCCGCGGCGGCCTCGTTTCGATGTCGGCGTGATGCAAAAGCGCTCATGTATATAGTTAAGTCAAACTTCGTTATAACTAAACGAGCGATAACGATGTAAGTGAAATTCCCCTTCAAATTCCCCTTGTGTTCGTCAACTTTGGTAAGTGGAGTGCCGTTAATTGCGTGTATAAAGGTTGATGATACCGTTTTTCTGGTTGCAGTCACGATCGCCGACTTTTGTATGTTTATTTGCATCTGCCATTTAGAGCACCAGTCAGCTATGTCAGCTAGAGAATCATTTAATTTAATATGATCATTGTACTGATTAATTTCTCTGTATATGACTCAGTCGTCCGCGAATAGTTTTATGCTGCAATCGATGTTAGCTGTGATATCGTTAATATAGAGTAAGAGAAGCAATGGTCCGAGAACCGACCCTTGGGGAACTCCGGATGTTACTGCGACTGCGTTAGAAAGCGTTTTTCCGTAAACTACAAATTGCGAGCGGTTACTTAAGAAACCTCTTATCCAAGCAGAAAGTTCTCCTATACCAAAACCATTTTCAACTTTAACTATTACTTTGCTGTGACATACGCAGTCAAAAGACTTGGACAAATCGAGTAGAATAAAGTCAGTTTGACCGCGGTTATTAACAACTGTAACAGCAAGATCGTGGACTAGTTCTGTTAGTTGGGTTACTGTCGATAGGACAATGCAAAAACCGTATTATATATATATATATATATATATATATATATATATATATATATATATATATATATATATATATATATATATATATATATATATTCTTGATGCTGCAAGTCGCTGAGCAGCACGACTTCGTCAGTAGGCTAACCAGGACGAATAATCCGCCCAAAGCCGTTGAACGTGACGGTGAAGGCTCTCGCGACGAAAGCGCGCGGACTGTAAGGAGAAAAAAAAATGTAGTGTTTGCTTAAAGTTCGGATTCTCTTAACCTCGCTAAACCTATGAACTCCGCGGCCCAAAAAGAAAACGTGTAGGAAAAGAACAACGTGTAGGCTAAAAGAAAGTAGAGCCTGCTTGCGTGCCCGGAGTGTGGTGCATTGAGATGCAAATGAAAAACGCTTTGCATGATCGATGTTCTGATTTGCAAAACCCGTAGAAGTGCTCCTGCGTATAATATTACAAACAAAGATGTCCACTAACAGAAACGCAATACTCAGATACGCTATTGAGAGATAAGAAAGAACGAAAAGAAAAGGCGTACAGAGAATGTAGGTCTTATAATGCGCCACTCAAGGCACGCGACATTCAGAAAGGAAGATAGAAAAAAAAGCGAATGAATGAATGGAAGGAATGGCTGCGCCGGCGGTAAGGCCGATGGATCCCGGTGGGGCCACTGTCAGTACCCGAGCGCGAAAGCGGCACCGTCCCGCTTATCCTATAGAAGCAGAGGCGTGGATGTACCTGCCTATTCCGGCATACCTGACGCCCTCGCATAACAAAGTTCCCCTTGCGCTAAAGCTCGTCGGAGCGCGAACTCGGTGCGACCACTTAACCAAGAAATGTCTCGCCGTCTCGTCGTGACATTTCCTGTCTGATTTTTCGTTTGTGTCGATCCATCCATCTTCAACTCTGCATATTTCGTTGTCTGCCGGTCTGGTGGGTCGCTTCCGCTTGGTCTCTTTCCGCACGAGTAGCAGCTTGGGGTTCTTGTTTTTCCATCCTGGTGTCAACAGCGCAAAAGGTAGACGGTTTACGAGACGAGAAGACGACACCACAAGCGCACAAGCGCTTTTCGCTCGCCGCCTGAATGTCCTGGTGATTTTTGTTTCTATAACTCCACCCGTTTCCATTTGGTTCTTTATCTCTTTTATCTGTTGGTCGCTACTTTCCTACCTATCTCTTTTTCGCTACTTCACTGCCTCTTATTTCCTGGCTACTTCACTCCCTCTCTCTTTCTGGCTACTTCACTACCTTTCTCTTTGTCTTTATCGCTACTTCACTACCTATCTGATAAATTAGGTAGTGAAGTAGCCGGACGGACGGAAGGTAGTAAGTAGCCGGACAGACGGAAGGTAGTAAGTAGCCGGACAGACGGAAGGTAGTAAGTAGCCGGACAGACGGAAGGTAGTAAGTAGCCGGACAGACGGAAGGTAGTAAGTAGCCGGACAGACGGAAGGTAGTAAGTAGCCGGACAGACGGAAGGTAGTAAGTAGCCGGACAGACGGAAGGTAGTAAGTAGCCGGACAGACGGAAGGTAGTAAGTAGCCGGACAGACGGAAGGTAGTAAGTATCCGGACAGACGGAAGGTAGTAAGTATCCGGACAGACGGAAGGTAGTAAGTATCCGGACAGACGGAAGGTAGTAAGTAGCCGGACAGACGGAAGGTAGTAAGTGACAGACGGAAGGTAGTAAGTGACAGACGGAAGGTAGTAAGTGACAGACAGACAGACAGACAGACAGACAGACAGACAGACAGACAGACAGACAGACAGACAGACAGACAGACAGACAGACAGACAGACAGACAGACAGACAGACAGACAGACAGACAGACAGACAGACAGACAGACAGACAGACAGACAGACAGACAGACAGACAGACAGACAGACAGACAGACAGACAGACAGACAGACAGACAGACAGACAGACAGACAGACAGACAGACAGACAGACAGACAGACAGACAGACAGACAGACAGACAGACAGACAGACAGACAGACAGACAGACAGACAGACAGACAGACAGACAGACAGACAGACAGACAGACAGACAGACAGACAGACAGACAGACAGACAGACAGACAGACAGACAGACAGACAGACAGACAGACAGACAGACAGACAGACAGACAGACAGACAGACAGACAGACAGACAGACAGACAGACAGACAGACAGACAGACAGACAGACAGACAGACAGACAGACAGACAGACAGACAGACAGACAGACAGACAGACAGACAGACAGACAGACAGACAGACAGACAGACAGACAGACAGACAGACAGACAGACAGACAGACAGACAGACAGACAGACAGACAGACAGACAGACAGACAGACAGACAGACAGACAGACAGACAGACAGACAGACAGACAGACAGACAGACAGACAGACAGACAGACAGACAGACAGACAGACAGACAGACAGACAGACAGACAGACAGACAGACAGACAGACAGACAGACAGACAGACAGACAGACAGACAGACAGACAGACAGACAGACAGACAGACAGACAGACAGACAGACAGACAGACAGACAGACAGACAGACAGACAGACAGACAGACAGACAGACAGACAGACAGACAGACAGACAGACAGACAGACAGACAGACAGACAGACAGACAGACAGACAGACAGACAGACAGACAGACAGACAGACAGACAGACAGACAGACAGACAGACAGACAGACAGACAGACAGACAGACAGACAGACAGACAGACAGACAGACAGACAGACAGACAGACAGACAGACAGACAGACAGACAGACAGACAGACAGACAGACAGACAGACAGACAGACAGACAGACAGACAGACAGACAGACAGACAGACAGACAGACAGACAGACAGACAGACAGACAGACAGACAGACAGACAGACAGACAGACAGACAGACAGACAGACAGACAGACAGACAGACAGACAGACGACGTCCGTCCGTCCGTCCGTCCGTCTGTCTGTCTGTCTGTCTGTCTGTCTGTCTGTCTGTCTGTCTGTCTGTCTTGTAGCCTTCTCTTTTTTATACACTGCCATTTTTCCTTTCATTTTATTTGTCTAAATGGCCCTGCGGCCATTAAATAAGGGTGAGGGGACAATAAATAAAGAGAAATGCAACGTATATCAGCACAGCAATAACACACCACAGCAAAGCAAAATATGAAATGCTCCGATCACAGTTGTACACACAAGTACACATTTGCCTTTTTCAGCCGTTTTTCAGGCTCTCTCAGGTAGGGTCACGAGTAGAGTGCTGGAACATAATTACAATTTAAACGCAAACACAACAGACAGCCAACGGTGTGAGCACGAGTTTTTAGGACGCAGTAAAAACGATATAACAGAATTATTATTAGCATAAGGTGCTGTCTCATAATTTCACTTCTACGTACACACGGTGTTCCCAATTCCAAATAGCAGACATTATTTGAAATCTCCGTGGAAGAGAAATGACCCACGAGAGATTACGGGTCTAATGTGCTTATTGTAGAAACGTGACGTGGAGGCACGCTTGTATGCACGTTTCTATCCATGCTTTTAAGATCGCAACACAGCGCAAAGGAAAACCGCATGGATGCTCCATCTAGTGGTGAAAGTTGGCACGCGCACGCCCTATCGCGCGCAGCGCTTGTGCTCTCATGCCGGGGAATACTTAATCCCTCCGTTTTCGACCGGCATATACCCTTCGTTCGGTACCGCGATCGCTATCGGGCTTCAAGTTCGCCAACGTACACTGCAATTTGCGCGTCCTGTGGTCCCTTTCCGAGCGGCTGCAGGCCGACGTTCTCGCGCGGGCTCAAGCGGTCGTTACGTCGATGCGCCTTGGTTATGCTGTCGCCAACGATCCGCTGTGGCTGAGTTAAAAAGGGAAGGAAGCCTTCGCGTGGGGACCGGCTCCGTCGCGGTCCGGCTCAAATATGCGTGACGACCGGACACGCTTTCATTAGGAAGCCGCACAAACCGATCGAAGGTTATCTCCCGCTTTTAAAAATAAAAAGAAACTACGTTCCAGTGGTTGTGAGACGACTAGCCTTTTGGGTGCACAAGTGCCAAACAGCCCATTGAGCGAAAAAGCCGCCGTCCGTCCTCTGTGGCAGCCAAAGGGCATCAAAATTCACATTGCCGTTGGCTGCGGCGCCACGTCATCAGCTGCGCCTCGACATTGCAGAGTGGGCGAGAGGGAACGCCTTCTGTGGTGATGTGTGAGGGGAGAGGGCGGGTGGGCGTGAGGGGGGAGGGTATCGCCGTGACGCATCGCCCGGTGGGCATCGCCGCCTCGGTGGCATGCGACGTTGGCACCCCAGGCTGCTGCTGCTGCTGCTTGCTGGCTCGGGCAGCAACTATCGCCAGGGTAGGTTGCTCGAGGCGCAAAACTGCAGGGACCGCTCAGCGCCGTTCAATTGAACATTAATGCATTCGCATGCACTACTCATAAGAAGTGCTCAGCTGTCCTCGGATTTTTTGTTTAGGCCCTCCTCATTTTTGATTCCAGGTTGACAACGATGCAACATGTTGAAGAAATGTCGAAGCTTCAATTTGTAGCTTGGTGGCACTACAAGAAACAACGCATATTTCAATTCTGTAAGCTGTCTACGTTAGGGTGTTCACAGTGTACGAAGGCAGAAATATATCACACGTGTCCTCGAAGAACAAGTGTAATGGGGACAAGACCTTCGCCGAACTCGTGCGAAATAAGCAAATTGTTCGCGAAACCTGTGGACTATTCCAGCAGCGAAGACAATACATTAACTTTTTACGTCATTTTCTTTTTCATCTAAGCCAGCCAAGTCAAGAGAGAAAGAGGAAACGAGGTGATGGGAGCAAATAACCCTAGGCCGTTTTCGGTAAAGACGTCCGCCTGCGTCGTTTCATCGGAGAGGCCCTCTTCCAGGTGTCTTGGTGTCTTTTTCTGGTGTCCAGCCACACCCTCTAGGGGTTGTGGCTGGGTTTCAGGCGGTGATTGACCTAGGCACACCAGACTAACGTCTCTTTCCTCTCCCGGCCACGCAAACACTGCTTGGTCGGATACTCTCGTCCCTAATGATTTGGCAGTCGACCTTTTCTTGCGCAATGGACTGACGAATGTTTCTGCGGTGCAGATATCGACCAATAGAGAGTCAATTCGCATGGAAGACCCCTACAGTCATACAGAAAGAGCTTAGGAAGGTCACACCGCACTACAAATTCATCACCGAAGTACGCGAGCTCGGTCACCAGGGCATCCTCTTTAGTTCACCTGACGAGGCCTCTATCACTGACCTTCTAAAAATGTACAGCGTTCGCCTCGCATCCGCCGAGCTGCTTTATTCATTTACAAATAGCTTGCCTGGATATTATGTTGGGCTGCTAAGCACACAGTAGCGGGCTTGAATCCCGGCCACGGCGGCTGCATTTCAACGGCGGCAATATGATAAAACTCCTGTGCCGTTAGATTTAGGTGCAGTGTAATGAATCCCAGGTGGTCCGAATTTGTGCAGCTCACCCACAATGGAGCGCCTCATAATCAGATTGTGCTTTTGGCAAGTAAAAGCCGATATTTTTTTAAACCTAGCTTGCGTTAAATTAAGAACTAGATGGTGGAATCGACTCGAGCCTTATGCCTTCAGAGATTTTTAGCGATGCTTTCTGCAGCTACAGAACCGAGCCTGTATTTCGTTGCTCTTATTTATCTGAGAGAGAGAAGATTTCCGCAGAATAAATCACTGTTACTTTCGCTGCATCAACACGTCCGCGCGAGATCAAAGCGTGGTTATTCACGTAACTGGGTTAATCGCTGTCTCCTCGCCTCGTTTAGTGTTTTAAGGGTTGGCGCAGTGGACCTAGCCCGAAGAGCTGTCGATCGGTTTCTAACTCGCTTCTATTGTGGACCGAATAAAGTTGTCTCACTCACTCACTCACTCACTCACTCACTCACTCACTCACTCACTCACTCACTCACTCACTCACTCACTCACTCACTCACTCACTCACTCACTCACTCACTCACTCACTCACTCACTCACTCACTCACTCACTCACTCACACACTCACTCACTCACTCACTCACTCACTCATTCACTCACTCACTCACTCACTCACTCGCTGTCGAACATGTAGAGATAAAAAAAAACGCGAATGAAAGGCATGTTCATCACAGGAGCAACAATGTTGTCACTGCAGTGGTTCTCACCTAGCTGAACGTGCTAACCGCAGGGCAAGAGCGCAGGAATTACGAATGCTAGAAGTTATTGAGCTAAGGAGGCGCTGACGACACGAAGCCCGTGCTATTATTGCACGGCGATCTCACGGATACCCGCGGATTCCCGTACGCACATGCACAGATTCTACAGTGGCACATTCTGCCCCTGACGAACCTGTAGAAAACTGGATCGAAGCGGACGACAACCTTTAGACATTCCGCACTTAAACTGGTTCACGCTCGATGGACCCGGCTGGCGTTACTGCGGTGAATCATGACGTCAGCTGTGTGCGTTGCGACCGAATAGGAGACCGCGCGACCTTTCCTTTCGCGACAGCTCAAAGCATTGCCGCCGTCCCACACCGAATTCTGTGAAAAGCCTCAGAAATACGGACGCAGACCAAAGTACTGACGTGCGCGCACTCTCTTTTACCGAGCGGTTCCTGCAGCCTGTCGGCAAATCCCTCGTGAAAAACACTTCAGATTCCGGTTTGGACACTGGTGCGCTTCTTAATTTCCTTTAACTTGCCGCAGTGGCGGGCGCCTTTCAACGTAGGTAAACTGAGCAAAGCCTTGCGACGATAGATGTCGCCACACAACGTCATATGTTTGAGGATCTCGAGAGGAAGCATCGGAACAGCGTAGACGTTCTGCAAAAAGTTCCGAGAAGATGCAGAACTCTGAGGCTTGTGGAAAGCTACTGGAGCCCCGAAAAGCACGTTTTTCAGATTCCGTGGCAACATGAATCGGTGTTCCGGCCAGCATTGGCGAACGCTGTTGAAAAAAAAATGAGCTGTTGATCAGTGGTAACCAGAACATCGACATATGATGACAACAGGCATGTCTGCCCGCATGTAGAAAAGAAACACTGTGTCCTTCAAACTTATTGGAGTCTGCATATCCCCAGCAAGCCACCTTGACTACAAGATGCCTAAAGAAATACTGCTAACGGCCACCGGCTCGTAGGTCATCACTGGTGACTTTAATGCACGCACGTCATCAGCTGTCGGGAAGCACGAATATTGTCTCCCGAGGCAACAGTCCTGTATTCTTTGCTGCCGATTATTATATTGGCTGTTTCAGCGACGGCAGCCCAGAGCGTCTGCGGGGCGTGACACACAGTATGTGCTTGGATTTGACTTTGGCGTAACGCCGCTTCACTGCAGGCACTGCGTCGTACGCACACTGTGTTCACGAACTCCCTATTTCCTCTTTCCACTTCCTATTCCCCCTTTCCCTTGTCCCCAGTGTAGCGCACCAAACCGGACGCTCGCCTGGTTGACCTCCCTACCTTTCCTTTCTTGCCTTTCTCTCTCTCACTCTCTCTGCAGCAGATTTGGGGAAATTTATTTCTAGAAGCTAGTGTACGTGTCGCAGTGTACATGTCATTAGGACAGCGAAGGCGGTATGGCGAAAAATGCAGCACGCATTTGTCGCATGGCTAAGGTTCGTGCTTTTTGGTGGAAGCGAGCACCGACGTTCATGCGGCTAGGACCACGATGCTTTTTCCCCAATTTCTAGGGAAAACTTGCCGTGGCTTTCTCGAAGTGATCTGGTGAAAGAACTCGGGGTAGTACTACGGGAAGTACCAAGGACGGTGTACTTGCATTAGGCGAGCCACACATGTCAAGCTGCATTGGGTAACTTGAAAACTGGCAGTAGGTTACGAGCTGCGAGCCTGTCTAAGAAGGGATCCTTAGGCTTAGTAAAAGGAACCCCAACAGAAAAAAAAAAGTGCTATAACTGAAAGCTCTCCGTTCGTAAGGCCCGTTTGTGAGTGGCTGATCGACTCCCTTAAATATATGTTCGCTATCAATTTAGGTCGGTTTCTCTTTTTACAAGTCCATGTATTCTATGAGCAGCTTTTGAGAACGATCTAATAGATATGTAGTGCAAAGCAGTGTAGATGAAACAAAAAAATTACTTCGCTGACTGTGGAGGAAGCAGCGGAAAACGTTAAAGCATCGCCCACGTACTCACTGGCTAAGCTTCGGGATCGACGTAGGACCCTACAGGAATACTAACTCACTCTTATTCTTAAGCACCGACTCCAACAACAAAAAAAAGCAACACCACCAATTTTTCTTTCAGCACCCCACTGCGACAGGGTTCGTTCGTTCGCGATGGCCGCTGTTGCCATGGAAACTGTACTTGTCAGTTTGATCACTACCGTTGAAAATGGGCAACGCACAATGATTAACAAAGGAGGCGAATGGCATTCGCATTCGATCGCATTCAGCCTCAATCCTCACGTTGTGGTACGTGCAAGAGACGCTTAATTTGCCTTCGAATAGGCAACGTTGCTTTCACTGTAACTCGCTAAATGCGTCAGCAAGTCGTATACACGTCGGTAAATCAGGCGACCTAGAAGTTACGTACGGTCGCGCCACGCGGTTCCAGAAGGGGTAGAATGCTAAACTGGAGAACAAAAAAAAAAATGGCTAAGCCAAGCTTCTTTATCCTTAGGTTTACAGCTTGGTGTTCATACTTCAACAACGTGCAACTTTTCATACCTTCAGAAAGGGATGCCATTTCCTCGTGGGTCACATATCAAGCAAGTGTGGAAGTTGTCCGGGCAAAGTTAGCAAGAGCGTCGTTATTCTCGGTAGCATAAAAGCTGCAGCCACCACCTCGAAGATATGTTGCGCCATTCTACGACCACGGCGAATTTTTAGCTCCACGAGAAAGAAAACTTCAGGTACGATGAGAAATAAAAAGGGAAAGTGAAAGATATAAGAACGAGCAGACACTTGGGCATGAAAAGTAATGGCCACTGATTCGAGCTGTAGTTTCGTAAAACCACGGTTGCGATACGGAAGTCGTGCGGAAAAAAAAGAAATTGTCAGCTTTACTAAATGCATAAGCACGATCTAATGACAATGATGAAGCCTCATGTCTTGCTTGTGCCAACGATTTCTTTATTACGTACGCAAAATTGCTCGAGTTGGCCTTCCTTGCATCATCATGGGGACCCTAAAATGACCATTTGGATATGTCGTGGCGTATAGTTTGACAAAAATTACCATGGTAAACGTCGTGGGTCACGACTATTTGTAACTCTGTTCTCGCCGGGGCAACAGACGCAGTGCGGTCACGTTCGCTTTGCGTGAGTGAATTGCTTCGTGCACTTTGTGCCTTGCTAACGGCGGCTCACCGGTCCTGATTCGCTTACGAAACGACCGACCCTGCGGGGCTGTCTGAATGAACCACGGAGCAAGAGACCCGCGTTGGTGGAATACTTGGCTCGCGATACGCAGGCACGGAGCAATGCTAGACGCACTTATTCCGAACCATTATATATACAGGTTGTCCCAGCTATCGTGCACCAAGATCTAAATAAAAAAATATATTATATATATGCAAATGCGAGGTAGTTGGATATAACCAAGCTAATGTAGTTCGCCGTAGCTTGGAGATACTCAGATTATTTTCATGCGAATACACGCAATATTGCCGCGCGACTGGCCGCTAGAGGCACTCGCGCGTGTTCGCGCGGGCTTGTTCCACGCTCGGAAAAACACTTTCATGCAGCACGTACTGTGCAACAGAATGCTGCATCGGGAGCTTTTTCATGTTGCTCTACAATTTTCTCATTGACACGTTTCATTTAATCATAATAATTGAGAAGTTGGTTATTTATTTAAGACTAATTATTTAAGTATAACCGGAATGCAAAAAAAAAACATAATCTAAGTATCTCCAAGCGATGGCAAACAACATTACCTTGGTTCTGTCCAGCTACGTGGCATTTTTATATCATTGAATCTTGGTGCATGACATATGGGACACCCTGTATAATAAAATTCGCAATGACACACAAAAATAAGTTGTGCAGAAACAATCGACGATGATCGTCCCATGTAAGCTAATAGTCAATATAATCGACTAGAATTCACTGTAAACGAACAGTTGAACGTTTCTATAGAGAGTTATTTGCTTTATTTAAGGAATAACGCGCTTGAAGGCGCGTATTTGTTGCAGCTAGGATATTCGCGTAGTGTTCGTTGTGTCATTCTGCAATTTTGCAGAAAATACAGTCGTTACCCAACACATCTCCAGCGGCATTACAAGTGTTTAGACATAAATGCCGACTCGACAAAGATACTTTTTTTACTTATACTTATAGGTCTACTTATAAGGTCTACTTACAGGTCTACTTATATCGGCTGTAATTCGTTGTAAGTGCATTTACTGTTGCTTGCGTCATTACGATTGGTTTATTCGGTTTGTATGTGCGCTTATGACGTTGACAGAGAGAGAGAGAGAAGGATGCATAGAAAGGCAAGGAGGTTAATCAGAGGTAGTTGCGGTTGGCTACCCTGCACGGGGGGAAGGGTTAAGGGGGATAAAAGGACAAAGAAAGTGGAAGGGGGAGACGGAGAGGTAGAGAGACGAGCACGAACAAACCATGTACACTATAGAGCGGTAGGAGGCGGCGTTCTGAAAGTCTACCGCGAAGCCCCGTAGACCGCAGGAAGCTTAATAACGCGAGCAAGGCCTTCTGCGCGCATGTCCTTTGGGAGCGCGGACCTAAAGCTTTGCGTTCTGATAGTGAACGATTGTCCAAATGGTTCAGCCCTCTGCACATCAATTGTGTCTGATTTCGCGGGCAGACACAGATAATACAGATAATACGTGCGAGCGTCTCATCGCTGTTGCATGTGTCGCACGTGGAGGTGCTGGCCATTCTAATAAGGAAAGCATATCAGTTCGTAAATGCAACGCCTAGCCACAGACGGTACATGAACAGAGCATGTTCAGTTCACGTCGGGGTAACTCAGGTGGTAGGTGCATCCGTATGTCCGGAGACAACGAACACAAACGACACGTGGTGAAAACGTTCGAGTCCCACAGAGGCAAAGCTCATTCACGGGACATCAATCGCAGCCCAGCCGCAGCGTCTGTTCGCGAAAGCGGAATCAAGACACGGTGGCCCCTTTCATGTGCAGATCGGGCAGCTTCGTCGGCGTGGTCATTCCCGCTGATGTTGGAATGTCCTGGAAGCCATTGAAACATTATGTTGTGTCCCTTGTCATGGATGCGATGATATATGTGTCTAATTTCTGAGGCCATTTGTTCATTGGGTCCGTGGCGCATTGAGCTTTGTGTGCCCTGAACGACTGCCTTGGAATCACTAAAAAGTGTTAATTGTCGCAGTGGATCGGAATTAATAAAATTGAGTCCGGCACGGAGGGTCGCAAGCGCAGCACCCGTCGATGAGGTCGCACATGAAGTTTCTAATTTGATTTCTTCAGATTTTGCCCGGGATTATGATTGCAGCAGCAGTGCCGTTGAGTTTTACCGAACCATCTTTGTAGACATGTTGCCGGAATCTGTGCATGTTGCCAATGTGTTCCAACGTTGCTTGCTTCAATAGTTGCAACGGCGCTCCAACTTTCTTTCTGATGCCTGGAATTGCAATTGCACTTGCGGCCGGTGCAGATGCCGCAATGGGTCTGATAATCATGTAGCAGGCGTAAATTGTGATGGTAAGTAGGACTGATGTTTTACAATACTTTTGTGAAAAGTTGAATGTGGCCTCTTTGCTGGTAAGAAAGCAAGATGTGTCACGCATTTCGTGTGTCATCGGAAAACTGTACGGGACTTGCACATATCTTCTAAATCCTTTATTGAAAGTGGCTGTCTATATACCCAGGAAGGCTGTTTTTCCCTGTGGACACGCCGTGGTTGCTCAGTGGCTATGGTGTTAGGCTGCTGAGCACGAGGTCGCGGGATCGAATCCCGGCCACGGTGGCCGCATATCGGTGGGGGCGAAATGCGAAAACACCCGTGTACTTAGATTTAGGTGCACGTTAAGGAACCCCAGGTGGTCGAAATTTCTGGAGTCCTCCACTATGGCGTGCCTCATAATCGGAAAGTGGTTTTGGCACGTAAAACCCCGCAATTTAATTTTGATTTTTCCCTGTTCCTATTCCAGGCTACGCGCATATTCTCTAGATTTGGCTTCTCTGCACCGTTATTTCTTTCAATGCGAGTGACGGACCCGCCTGTGGTAGCAAAGTGCGTAAAAGCTGTTAGAAAAGAGACAGGCTCTTTAATCGAAGCCGGAGTGGTTTGCCCGGCAGTATGCTTGGATTGTTACTTTGGGTGAATGCCATGATAAATAATGTGACACAAAAAGGGACATGCGACAGGCGCATAACACTTGCGAACCACACAACACAAAACACACAGAAATAGAGTATCTAGTCGAAATCAATGTAAAAATAAAAAAATACTGAGAGCGCCTTCGCAGCATGCGAAGCACAGGCGGCAATAGTCCATGGTGCAGGTACCCAACGTAAGGCGATAACCCTGAGATATATTCACTGCGGACTTTATGACGATTCTTCGCAGTGCAAACACGCTTTAATAGCAGAGTAAGTATGCTTCATCATTTTGATACACCGCACTGAGGGGGCACTGCGGTGATCCCATTTGTTTCATTTTATGTAAGAAGTGCCTTTGCATTGGTGACGTTCGGTCAAAAACTTCGCAGACATGCATGATCGCGCTTTTCAAGGAGTGATCGTGAGCAGCTTATTGTATCGGGAGCCGCCGAAATACTGGTTGATTATAGTGAAGGATAACTTTTCATGTTTCACTGTGGCGGCAACGTATTCATTGAACAAATCGACTGGAATGTTATAACAAGTCACTCCACCTTAAATCAATCAATCAATCAATCAATCAATCAATCAATCAATCAATCAATCAATCAATCAATCAATCAATCAATCAATCAATCAATCAATCAAGTGTGCTATGCATGCATTTTTGTTAGCTTTACACAGCGTACGCGATAAGCGCGTAGGCTCATGCCGTGTAACCACCTTCACTACAACAGTCTTCGTACCTTCATACCCGAAGACAACAGATCTTCATACCCGAAGAACTACAAAACGAATACCAGTGAGATACAGCTTAACGTATCCGGGTTTTGCATATAAGTGCAAAATATATCCCTCAGAGCGCATTTGACGTTGCATATATCGCACTCCGAGTGCCCACAAGAGGCACCATAAATGTGTCCGCTGTTGTTTTCGTTTTTTCGCACACGCTTTTTTGAACACGCTTTGTTCTCCGTCGTGCGGAGAGCATACTTGAACATAATCGGACGCAGGATGCATTGTGAGGCGCATCACCTAGCATCGAGATGGAGGCTATACCATTGCTGCGTCGTTCATACGTGATGCTTCGCCAGCAAGTCGCCATAAAAGGTTTAAGCAATGTCTCGCCGCTTCGTTAAAATGTGTATAGCGAAATTAATACAAAAGCTCGTAATTGTTCTTGTAACCGTGTTTGACCATATCAATTTAATTGAAATACGTCGACTTATTTTTAACGCGCGAACCAGTTTGTTACAAGCGGGTTGTAAGCGTAGTATCAGCTGTAAAACGGTTGCAGCTCCGGGCTGTCTTGGTCTCTTTCGTAGTCTACGCGTATTGTGAGTGCGGTTAGCTTTCTGCTTGCCAGTTTTTAACAAGCCTGAAATAAAACGATTCAAGCAATAAAAAAGAAAAGGAATCACCCTCTGAACGTCGGACGCACCCGAAGTCGCGTCGAGAATATAATTTTCACAGGCACCTACAACGACACCTTCAAGACTTATCTGTTTACAAGCCCAGGGAGAAGCGGTCAAGCTGAAGATTGCCGCCGTTTCACGCAGTCAGCGAAGGTTGTTTCTCGACTCCACTCAGGTGGGTGAGGATGCCCGTGCTTTTCTCTCACATTACTTTTTTTTTCCCTTCTGGACGACGAGGAAGCGGAGAAGCCCCTTCCAGTGCCAGTCGCAAAGCGTTGTAAACAGATCGAGAATTGCCGGAGTTCTGAACATAAACGTGACGACAACGGCTGCCTAGCTGTGGCGGCGTATTTCCACTAGGAGTTCCCGTAGTAGTCATTTTCTTTTTTTCTTCTTGCTGCTGTCGTCAGCTTATTACGATGATACGTAAACTGTTATAATAATAAAAAAGTACTTCTTGCACTATTATTTGCGACACCAATCACTAAAACGAGGCCCAAAGGAAGTGTGAAACTGACTTCTCTTTTCTTGTTCTTATTGTTTTGAACATTAGCAGTATTAGGAATGAATGAAAACCGTAGGTTACGCTTTAAGACTGAGTGATATGTGCACATGACGGAGAAGATAGGAGATTATGGCCTGGTGACACCCTTTCATAACATAACATAACATAACATAACATAACATAACATAACATAAGAGCCCGATGAGCTCTTGTAGAACCGCCGTATAGAAGGAGCAATAACAGTTGTGTGTTTGTGTATTCCAATTCTTCGTACCTGTCCTTATTTGATAAAAAAATGGTATTGTTTGTATTAATAATTTCTTCGGACTGCTACTACTACTCTAGTGATAGTATCTGCTTATCCCCTCACTATAGTAGCAGTTTCTTATCTCTGCTATTTCTTATCTCTGCTATTTCTTATCTTACTGCTTCTAATATAGTACTAGCATCTGCTTACCTCTGCATACTACTACTGCTACAGCAGTATTAACTTATCTCTTGTGGTACTACTACTACAAAAATACTACTACTTTACTACTACTACTACGTTGTGGTATCTCCTTATTTTTTCAATATATATAGTAACAATACTATGAAGAGATCAGAAAGAGCAATTGTAATTAGAATATATGGAATCCAATTAGCACACATCTCAAGCATTGGCCGAGTAAAAGAAGAAGAAAGAAAAATACGGAGGACCAAACTGCAAACGAATCTCCCGGTCGATTATCACTTACCTCTTCTGGCTCCGGCATGCTGGCACAGAAGCAGCAGTCCGACAAGACGAAGCACAGCCGTTAATCCGAACGGTCCTCGGCAAACGGAGCATTCGATCATGGCGAGAACCGGAACCGGCACAGGTACGAGGAAAGGAGACGGTTCACATTTTCTTCTGCAAACTAAGTCACGAATACTTCACCGCAAAACACGTAGTAACGCGACCTGCATGGTTTCTCACACCAGAAGTGATGACTGCGCAGTAAAAGGATAAGAAAAAAAAATGGAAGCAAGAAACACGCACAAACTCTCAGTTCAGAAGCTGGTCTCCGCAACCAACGTAATTTTACTCGGGGCACGCCGCAGTCGCGGAGTTCCGTTGTTTTTTTCCCAGTATTTGTAACGACGCAAACACAGTCTTTAGTAACGGCGTGATTATGGAACTGTTCACATTGAAATCGCACTTTGTTTTCGTTTTCAGAAGTCCAGTGGAGATGCTCGCGAGCGCACGCTCGACAGTTGCAGCGAAGTCATGTTGCACGACACACGGCTTTCTTCACGAACAGCAGACGAAAAAGTGGAGACACGATTCTGGCACAGAGGAGTCGAGATGAAAGGTAACGCTGAAGTATTTATGGCTTCCGACACCCGAGGTGTAGTTGAGTCTTCGCCCGAAGCAACCGTATCCGGTGAACACGCTTTAAAAGCACCGGTCTGCGGCTACAACCGACCCAAACGACGAAAAAATCCGCAGGACGATTCCGCCGAAATGGTGCGATGGGAACAGACGGCGAGACGCAGACCTGTCCCAACAGATGAATCCGCAGGTTGTCGCGTGGTAGCGGACGGCCGGAAGCAGACGGCGCACCTGCCAGTCAGACGATAGCAAGCACTTTCAACGCGACCGGTAGGTAAACAATTGCGATGGCCGAGGCTGCCTCTAGCGTTAACCGGAGCCGTGTGTTCGGCCCGGCGCAAGCTGCCGCTATTCTTTTATGAGTAGGAAAGCGCGAACGCGCAGCACACAAAGCTAGATAAGCGCGTGGCCTGCGTCGAGGCGAAGCACGAAGCGAAAAGCGTGACCACACTGCACGAGAGCCGAGCGCGCTCTCCGCGGTCCGTTTGCGGAGCGCCGGGGTTCTTCTGGAGGATGATGGCGGAGCCCACGAGAGAGCTAGAGGAGAGCGAGAGAGACAGAGAGAGAGAGTTGGGGTTGTTGTAGCAGTGAAAGAGGAGAAGTAGACACAGGAGCAAACTGGCCCTCTCAAGGCGCATGCGCCGACGAAGCGGCCTCATGCGAGCGCTGGACGGATGAATCGACAGATCGCGGAGGCCGCTCTCTACTCGAGCGACTCGGCGACTACGGGTGGATAAAAAAAAGGGGGGGGAGGGGGGCGAGACGGCTGAAATGGAAAGGAGGAGGTGGCTAGAGGGATCAATGAAGCAATGTACCGCGGGATGGATGGATAGAATGACGGTAGGAGTAGGGCAGTGGATACACAGAGTAACCCGAGAGGGAAGTGGAGCTCCATATAAACAAAGCGAACCAGGATTAAAGCGAGAGCCAGTGAACTGGCGAAAAAAGAAGTGGCTGGAACTAGGCAAGAGTAACTTTCGTAGCTGCTTATTTCAGATGTGCACAATTATGAACTGTAAGGGGACTGCGTTTCTGACTTTGTGTGCTTGGTAAGGTGTTATATGGCTACATGAGGTCTCTATTTTACTGCTGAGCACCGGCAACTGAACAGGTTGGAGTTAACTACGTTTTTCACTTTAACAAGTTTCCATGGAGTTTTATTGTGCGGCTCGGAGATACACTAATGGGAACAGCAATGCATTTCGCTGCATATTCTGGGTAAATGTTGCTCGAAACTACAGCGCAGGACACACAATTTCTAACAGAAAGTTAGGCTTTATGTACTTTCCTACTTTAACGATAGAATTACAAGATGCCTAGCAGTGCTACGGTTCGGCATCTTATTGGATCGTTGCCAAGGACGATTACGATATCCATCTACGCAGATGATATCTGCTTCTGGGCGTCCGGCGTGGCACGTTAGCAGATAGGAGCAAGACTACAGTTGGCAGTCACACAAACGTATTCTTACTTGCATGTGAAAGGCCTAGAACTATACTCAGAAAAGTGCCGATTAGCCGCATTTACACGCAAAACAATGACTCCATATGTTATACGCATAAATGGACATGTGATTGCTGATGAAACAAAGCACCGTTTCCTTGGAGTCATCATCGACCGTGATTTGTCTTGGAGGTCATATACTTCATATGTAAAGAAGAGGTTGACAGCAATAGTCCATGTATTCGAATTTGTCGGAGGAAAGTCCTGAGACGCATCTGTGTGATCGATGCTACAGCTGTACCATGCATTGTTTATGCGTCTCCTGAGATGCAACCTGCCAGTGTTGGGTAGCACCGGTAAAACGAACCTCCGCACACTCCAGAGTATGCCAGCCCAAGGTCTATTGGACGTGCCTCGACCTCGCTAAGTGTGCGTCGACAGTCGCCCCAATCGCCATATTGCGTGACCACCCTGTAGCAACGAACATTGCAGTTGACTCTCTAAGAGTGCACAATAGACTTGTCGCGAGAACACTCTTTCATCATCTTGCTTGCCTGCCGATAACTAGGCCGCGTACGAGTTTCAGCCGTCTTGTGACTACTCGCGGAGCATCGTTACCGTCAAATTACGTCCCAGCAGCATGACTATCGTTGCCACTGTGGTCTCTGCATTCACCTCGAAGTATGCCTTACCATTCCAGGCATCACGAAAAAGGCACAAATGTCGTCTGCAGCATTCAAGCAGGCAGTATTAATGCTACTACATGAGTGCCGCAGTGACCGCTTACATGTTTACACCGATGGGTTGGTCAGGCTCTACAGTTCAGCCGCTGCAGTATTTGTCCCAGCAAAATCTACAGTGATAAAATACAGGACATAGCACTTGACATCAACGACGGATGTCAAACTTGTATCCCTGCGTGCAGCAATTCAAATGATCAGTCAGGAAACGCTCCTGAAATGTACTGCGATTCTGAGGTCGCCCAGCAGAGTCTACGCCGTGGACCCCACCTTAGGACTTGTCGCGGACACGCGAGATACTTACCACCGGGCAGTTGAAAAAGGACATGACATCGTATTTCGCTGGTTGCCAAGTCAGTGCTGGTTCCTAGGAAACGAGCAAGCAGACGCAGCCGCTCGATCTCCGGACAACGTTGTCAAGAACAGACGCAGCGGGAAAGCTCCGTGCTCCTTGCTGGCGCGCTTCCATTGGCCCAGTGGAATTAGGCGGACTTTACAAGCCAGCGCCTTTGTTCCCAGGATCCTGATGTGAAGCTCCGCCTTCAGCACGGCTTACCACGACAGGAGGTAACTTTTATTCGTCGTTCTGCGGCTTGGAGTAGCATTTACTAATGCGTACTCATACCTCATCGGGATGTCTACACGACGGGAATGCGAAGTTTGCGGGTGCAAAGAGACGATATAGCACACGCTCTGTGGGACTGACGCCCTTCCAATGCACAAAGAAAAGTCCTCAGCACCCCGCTCTACAGGATTGTCAACCGTCCCCTTACGGAAGCCAGAATTCTTGAACCCTGGTCTCAGCCGACGTCGGCCCGAACTCGTTTAAAAGCGCTAGTATACATTTTAAATGAAACCGCGCTCATTGAAAAACTATAGAATGTGCGAACCACTGCGTTCCATTTTTTTGCTTGCCTTCTTTTGTTTTCCTTATATTTTCCGCCCCTTACCTCATCCCTCTGTGCAGAGCAGTCAACCGCACACTAAATCTGGTTAATTTCTCTGTATTTTACCTCTTGTTTTCCCTTCCTTCCTTCTTAGAAGATGCTCCGTAAAGACTTTCACTCATAACTTTGTGTAAATAAAGATAATAGTAAATCTTGCGATAATCCCGAAAATTTTGATGATCAACGCCTCCATGAACCCCAGTAGTTTAAAATTATCATGTTGTCCCGAACCTGTTACGTTAAAAAAATATTGGGCCAATCATCACAGAAACGCATGGTATGCTATGTCAACAGCACTTGGAACCTTGAAAAGTGGTTGACTTTGTCTAAAGTGCCCTAATAATCTGACGACGAACGCTGTGGTTATCGATGGTACGGTGTCGCGTACTAAATTATTTCACTAAAATGAAAACAGGAACAGTGCAACACAGGATGACCGAGTAAAGAGAACAGCATATAAAGATGAGCCGACCAGCCCCATTGAACTCACTGCTAAATTATTTCCTTATTTCTTCAACAGACCCTAACCCTCTCCCCCCACTACCCCCCTTTTCCGCTCAGAGACCACTCGCTTATTTACCAATTATTAGAAGTGTTTGGTCGTCTCAATTACTTCTGGAACGCGCGCACGTACAAACGTCGGAGCTGCTGTCGGAGCGAGCTTAGGGCCGGAGGCATTGCTGAAGTCTGCGACCATATCTATAAATTCCTCTCAACCCGCGCCTTGGCGATGTGTGGTTTCTCGTGATTAAACGGTTGGAAGTTGGCGCCCGTGTATGTCGATTGTGTCTCACTTCATCTTCGTCTGCTTATCGCCGTAACCTTTGGTTTTAAGTCACGAAACAACCAGCTCAGCAACAAGCTTTACTTAATCCTATTAAAGTGCGTGGTTTCTGGTGAATAAGCAGTTGGAAGGTGGCGTCCATATATGTCGTAAATATCTATTTTAAACCATTTCGGTCGGTGTCCGGACCTCATCCTTTTAAGTAGGCATCATCCCGACCAGACGGGCTTCCTTCATACTCTCGACTTCAAGTCGTTCGTGTCTCACTTCGTGCTCGTCTGTTTAGCGCCCTAACTTTTGGCTTTAACGCGTGAACCAACTAGCTCAGCAACAACTTTTGGCGATGACTCGTTTTTTTTTTACGCTGTCTACTACTACTAACTTCGGCTAAAGGCTTTTCGTCTAAAACAGGACTATCGTGATTTTATTTGATTACGTGAAAATTCTCCAGTCCCAACTGATCCCGAGTAGTAAGCGCGAGCAGAAAGCCTATCGCCTGGCCGGGCGTGCCTTAGGGCAACGGCAAGATACGGGGCGACCGGCTATTTTATGGCATCGGGAACTTGGCGAATGCGACGTTGGACGTCAAAACGTACACAAACACAAAGTACGCGCCTCGTATAAGCGCCGAGCGAACGTGCACGCTTCGCCTCAGCGTTCCGCTTCTTCTTTCGTTGCGCTAGCGAAGTAGCTCCAACGAAGGCGTTGCGTACTCCGCCAGCCGGCCATACACGCCATGGTGGTTGTGCTGCAGCTCTTGTCGCTGTGATACGGGATAAAATTGTCTCTACTTGTTGTTTACCTCGTTGTTGTTGTTGTTGTTATTGTCGTTCTTGCTGTTGTCGTCGTCGTCGTCGTCATCGTCGTCGTCGTTGTTGTTGTTGTTGTCGTTGTTGTCGTCGTCGTCGTCGTTGTTGTTGTTGTTGTTGTCGTCGTCGTCGTCGTTTCTCTTCAAGGAAATAGCGGAAGCTGCATGACGGCACCGACATACAAAAAATGAGAGAACTAAATGCCGTTCCCAAATAATTTTTCCTTTTATCTATCGAGGTTGCGCGTGCGAATCACGTCCTGGTAACCAATCTGTGGGTGAGGAAAAACCAGACTGACGTTGGTGCCCGGCGTGTAGAAATTATATTTTGACAGGACCCGCTCAATCGGGCGGCAGCGGGACCAAGCACCGCTGTCGTCCTTCGATCTTGCAACGGCCCATCCCAGTGCTCGCGTACGGTCAGCGTGCTGGGTGTGCCGTTGTCGTGTTTTTTTGGTCGGATCACTCTGGCATGTAGTAGCATGCTACACACTATTTACTAAAACGATAGAAAACAACAAAGCGACCTATTAGAACGCAAACTCTAAGCAATCGCAATCGTCAATGGTGCGTGGGAAAAATTAGTATTTGAATGAGTCAGTTCTGGCAAAATACGAAGTTTTTTGTATGCTGGTGATGGTGTCATGTGTGCCTTACATACCGTGAAGAGTCGAGGGCTGGTTTTTTGTTAATTAGCTGGTAGAGAGGTTGAATTCAATTCTTCATTTGCAGACATAGAACGTACAGAGATATCAAAACTGGTTGGACCCATAGCCCCATGCTAGTTGCGGGTACATATGAAAAATAAATAACAATTGCAAGTACAAAGCAAGAAATTATTGGGTTTCACGTGCCAAAAGCACTTTCTGATTATGAGGCACGCCGTAGTGGAAGGCTCCGGAAATTTTGACCCCCTGGGGTTCTTTAACGTGCACCTAAATATAAGTACACGGGTGTTTTGGCATTTCGGCCCCATCCAACAAGTACAAAGCAAGTAAGATACATCACGTGCATACACATATTTGTCGTACACCATTAAATTGCACGAGCGTACAAAAGGAAATGCGAAATAGTGAAAAGCACGTTACAGTTTTCAACAATTATAAATAAACATATAAAACAGCAGTGAAGGGGATTGCAGGCAAGTTCCTGCATTTTTATGAAGCTTCAAAATGTACATTATTAATCTCTACAAACTCGAAACACTAGTAAAGTGATATTTTTGGCAGGTTTCAGCGAGTTCTTAAAGAAAGGAAATCGTGATTCTTCAAATTGAAAATCATTATTCAGTCTTAAGCAAGTATTTTTTAACGCATGGATCAAAAATTAATTGCTTGTTTTACTTCCTCTGGTAGTTTATTCCAAATTTGAGACCCTGAAAACTGTAGCAAACGTTATCCGTAATTATTCTTAGTTGGAGGTCACTGGTCACTTCTGGTCACTTCTGGTCACTGCGCGTGCGAATCGTCGCAAGTTTCTTTCTCCTTGCTTCCATTGAGGGAATGCATTTATCAAACCAGTTTTTTCATCCCGTCTGCGCCGCCGTCCAGCCTTGGAGCCATTTCGACCTCGGATGCCGCGTTGTAGCTCACGTGGACAACGAATGTGTAGATGCGCCATGATTTAGCATGCAAGCTTCGTTTCCGGTGCTTTCTCGTCACGAAGGGAACGCGCATTTCGACCTGACATGGCGTTTCTGACAGGAAAGTATCGAGCGTAGGGTACTACCGAAAGCAAACACACGCAGAATGCGTGACGATTATTGGTTTCCGTGCAAGACGGGCCCTCAAAGAGCGTAGAACCATTCCCAGAGTGCAGAAAAGGCCCACACGTCGTGCTTCAAGAGAGAACATGACATGAACAAGAGAAAACGTGACACACGATATTCCGATTCCCATCACGATTCAAAGACATGTTGTGAGTTATAGCGAGTCCCTTTAACGATGGTCTATTCCACCTATCCACCATTTGAGGCGTGCGTCAGGGGCCTAATCGTTATTGTACCGAGCTTTGTGTGCCTGGAGGTTCTCGGTTACGGTCATCGGATGATTCTTTTATTCATACGCCGATATATATATATTATATATATATATATATATCTGCGGAACATTACGGTATAGTGGCAGAAATTCGCCTTGAGTGTTCGTACAATTCCGGTCGCAGTACTACCCCAGTCACACGAGCAAACTTATAGTGGGTAGCGACCAGCAAGCTAAGATTTACAAACGAACTCCTCCCACAAAAACGCAGTTCACCTGCCCTTCGCCTGTATAAGGGAGCCCAGCCTACTGGAGTACGCTCACCGTTTAATGAGCCTTGTTCTGCTAGTATACATGCTAGGCTAATTAGAAAACAGAAGCTGGCCGTTTTCAACTAAAGTGTTAGCTACGACTGTGCAGCGATACGAACATGCATCGTCCATAAAGATTGCCCTAGACGTTCCACCCCTATTCAGAATCCAGTGATGCAAAAGAACGATCGGAGCGGAGAACGCTTGTTTCGAACGCGCCAAACCTTTTGACGTCAGGCAGATAGGCGAACCTGATTGGCTGGTGCGTCTATCAAAACTTCGTTTGATTTGGACAGCGGACATTTATAAGCAGGTGATTCTTAGGTTGTCACCGACAATGGTGGCTATTTGAACGAGTGTACTTTGTCGCAGCGAGTGTCACTTTGGTGACGCGCTGCAACACGGGAAGGAGAACTGCAACTTCAAACTGATGGCTGTGTCGGTGTGCAGTTATTGTGCAGCTTATCTTCTTTATTGATGATGCTAAGTGAACGTCAGTAGCCTAATATGTACAATGTACAAGGCAACTAGAGGCGTTCATCAAGGGTAATTATTAGGACCACTGCCCTTTAAAATTTTTATCCTTCTCTCTCTCACCTATCACATCCCCTTGCCCCTCCCCCAGTACAGGGTAGCCAACCAGAGATAATCTCTGGTTAACCTCCCTGTCATTTTTTGCCTTTCTTTTTCTCGCTCTCTCTCTTCTCGGCACTTTTTTCCATTGTTCGTAATTCGTATTTCCTTCTGTAAGCGGATGACATGACTATTTTAAAGAAAATGAATGCTCTCGATGACTGTCGCATACTGCAGTTGGACCTGCCTTATTCTTTTTTGTTTTAGTGCCACAAAGATAACCTCGCCTCGAAGTCTGTAAATACGAAAGGGTATGGCTTGGCTTCACTCTCAGAACCACCAAGTATTCCGTTTTCTTATTCCCTAGATTCCGCAAAATTGTTCAACGTCTGCTCGATAAACGATCTTGGCGTACTCTTTGATACAAGCTTAGCATTTTCTGCTCACACTAAGCGCGTTGCAATGCCAGGTATGCGCTCTCTGGGCTCGGTTCTCAGACTACCAAGGAAATTAATTTCTCCGACACCTATCCGCAAGTTTCACGCAAAAATCTGTCTTCCTGAACACGAATGCGCGCCGGTAGTCTGGAACGGCATGTACAGATCTGATAGTGAGATTATAGAACAGATCCAGAATAAGTTTCTCGGCACATGTCATCATCGTTTCCTATCACAAGAACTAGATCTTGTAATAGCATTCTTCGATTATCGTCACGGCCCTGACTTCTGTTTCTTTTAAACATCCTCAGTTGTAGCGGGTTTCGAATTCCATGTATTATCACTAGGGAGCATAAGCCTTTATAGCATTTATTTCTCGATATCGAAGTTTGTTGTTAGTCCCTGCGAATTTTTGTCTCCAATCACTGAATTTTTATATCATAGCTCCACAAATTGTTCAAGTCCTTTTCTCGTCTATCTTCTACTAAATTTCCTTGCGTTTTGTTGTACGTAAACTGTCTTTTCATAACTGACTTTTTATGATTATTGTGTTTGTTTTCTCGTACTATTCCCTGTTGGTTGTAACTTTTTGTTTGTCTCATCGCTCTTTCTTTACCTGCATTGTCTTGTAGTTGCGTTTTGTTTTGTTTTAATGTATGCGTGGCACTTTCACTGTGACATAGGTTCGCTCCTTGGCACGTTAAATGAACTAGTGCGCTATTCCTTCATTCATTGTCTAATAACAGTATTTCCTTTGGAAAATTAGACGGCATAGAAGGATAGAACAAGAAACCAAGAGACAGGCTTACAACTGCCCCTTCAAGAACCACAATGCCTGCCTGCTCTTTAGGAAGGAGGGGACAGATAAATGAAAATCAGAGATAGGTAGCAAAAAAAGAAAAAAAAGAGAACGTAAGCAAGAAGATCATAGATCTCAAAGACCAAATTAAAGCAACTACAAAGAGCAGAGCGCGGCGCGCATTAGCGAAAATAAGTCGTTTTAAGCGCAGAGCAATTTCTCCCATTCGGTGAAAAAAAGAAACCAAAAGAAAGAGACCACTCTTCTGCCATTTAATGCCGCAGCAATTCCAGCGAATGGGCTGGCCATTAAAGCCATGTGCAGTGACAATAAGAGATGAACTGAATGGGTCCGGCAGCGCCGGTATATGTGTAAGCAGCTCACGAAGGAGGGATACGACCTCAAATACGGCGGTGTGGTGTACGCGAGAGACCGTTACCGCGTATTCAAATCGCCGTGTAAGAGAGACCACGATTTGTGTCTGCGGGTGCGTTCGCATTGCGCCCGCAGCCCAGCCGCTTCTGACCTTTTAACGAAAACAACAACAAAAAGAAAACACCCGCAAACTGCCATTCCATGGTCGGCGGCGTGGTTTCGCGGGAAAACCATCTTCTTCCGAGCGTGCCTGTGAATGTCTGATGTCGCTTAATATGAGCGCGCGGTATGTTTGCAAATTCCTGTGCCTTTCGTGGTACGAGGAGTGTGGCTGAATGTAATTTAAACGAGTACCGACGTGACTATTTCGACACATCACATTTTTTTTTTCAAGGTAAGGCAAGGTCTACACAGTCTAAGCCACTGCAACAATATAGTGACAGGCTTCAAAGCGTCCTCAAAAATTTACTATAAAAAAATCGGCGGATACCACCCATATAACATGTGATTCAGTGATAACGAAAGCGTTCTTAGATTTTGACTATAACGTCTTCACTTGGCGTCTTCTTCACTTCTGTGCAGCAGAAGTGAAGAAGTCAAGTGAAGTGAAGAATCGGCAGATACCACGCATATAACATGTGATTCAGTGATAAGGAAAGCGTTCTTAAATTTTGACTACACTTGTTCCTAACGTATAGTTTTGTTTTCGGTACCCAGGCTGTGGACACGCCATGACGTCATCGTGATGCGCTGTTTGCATTGTGAGTGCAGCCTGCACGGCTAATACCGATCAGTGTGGCCAGGCGAAAGACGCGCAGCGCTCTTGTTTACATTTCTTTTACGAGCGACACCAGTACACCTAGTCCGATCGGTGCTACAAGGTGTCGGGAAGTTAAGCTCTGTGTCATGACGTCACGATATCATCGATGATTCTATGCCTGCTATGTGAAACCAACTGTTGCATCAGAGTAAATGTCGTGTAAATGTTTCCCCTCCGTCGTAGTCGCTGAGTGTACTGGCCTTTACACTTTTGATACGGTGTGTAGCGTTATGAACGAAGGGCACGTTAATCGCAAATTGGCAATCCCGTAAGTAAGAGGAACCTAATAGAAAAAAATATGTGTTCGTCCAAAGTTGCCCTCAACACTCTTTTTTTTTCTAGAAGATGACCTACTAGAGCGGGATTCCTTGTACTTTGGAGTCTGTACATTTCCTGTCGCGTTGCCCCCAGTTTAATTTCGTGAATTCCTTCACCACGTGTAGGGCACTCAACGAGAATTGCCTCTTGTTAACTTCCTGGACCTTTTTTGTGTGCATTCACTCTCTCCCTGTCATGTTGAAGCTGAGCAATTTTGTTGGAGCTAGAGCATGTGTTAGTTAATGAGGGTTGGTACTGGCGAAGCATTTTGCTCTCTAGACTGCTTCGTGAAAATGAAGTGCTGCTCAACCTTGATACCTGATATCCCCTTAACTAAGTCACTAATTCTGATGAACTGTCGGTAAATTTAGACAAGCCTAGATAATTTTACACCGTGGAGCTGCAGAAGATACTGAATGCATGTAAGGGTTGTAGGACGATGTTTAGACGTTCTTTGTGGTTTTGGCAGTTAATGGAGTAAATAAATCTCGACCATGTCTGCAGTCGTGATGGCACCTATGTTTGTAAAAGGAATTCAATCGCATCATCAAAGTGAATCCACAAGTTCACTGCAAGTATTGAGAGAAAAGAGAGCCTATTCCACCGTCATTGCTGACAAGAGGTGTGATTCGAATGACCCGTCGGACATGATAGTTCCTCCAGCTCAGTGTTTGCGTGTGGCGGTGCTTTGCACAATGGAGCAAAGCTACTCTGATATACAGGTGGTTGAATTTATTGGCCTGTCATTGTCCGGGTTTTTTCCCCCTCGCAGCGCCTACAGAGAACAGCAAAATAAAAGTTCCGCACGCAAATGTGTAAACCGTGGCTTGGTTGGGGACATGGTAGTATTAAAGACTCCCGAAAACAAAAAGAACGACAGTTTAAACGACAAGAATGTGTATTGGCAAAAGAGCTAAATGTCTTTATGTTCGCTCGTCGTAACGGTTTTGAGTGTGGACGAGCGCTTATTAATTTTAGGTATCGCCTCCATATATCTATCGCCTCCTTATATCTTATCGCCTCATTATATCGTATTCCATCCTTATGCCGTATCGCCTCCGCGAGGTTCCTCCTGCAAATTTTTGAAAAGTCGTTGCGGACAAATAACTTATTGAGTTGGACACCCCTTCAACTGGCAGTCGGAAGCCTTCACTTCCGTAATACTTCATGATTTCATAAAGGTGGATGACATCTTGACATCCATGTTATGTCTTCTAGATGTCCAGATGCTTTAACTTTCTCGTTGTGTAGATCAAAAGAAACAGACGGAACACTCTCAAGAAGTATTGTTTTGATGAAAGTAATATTTCTTTCCGTTAATACTGCGCTTTACTTATATAATATTATTGAGGCATTATACGAGTCTTCATATCTATGCTTGGTTATCAAGACGCCTTTACACTTTCATTTTTGGCTTCGCAGATGAGAGGAAACGTTCAGGGCTTTTCGTGTGAACATTGATTTTACGGTAATAGCACATTTCCCCCTAACACCACGCTCTAATTTGTTTTCTTTGGTGTCCTCCATACTGCGCTATGTTACGCAAATGCCTGTTTTGGCAATCACATCGAGACGGTTCTATTGGTCGTACTCGCCCTTAATAAAGACATGTGGACGATACACTCATCTCTCAGATGGCTCTTTGAGGTATGTAAAAACCACTCCAATTCGTTTTTTCCCTTTTTGAATTCTTATTTACTCCGATGCATTGGCTTCGGAATTCGCGCAGAGGCGGAGAAGGGCTGTTAGAACGGGGTCTCTTAAAGCTGCTGTGTTAATCAAAAGACTATTCTTGTAAGTTTTTTTTAGAAAGAATCGTTGTATAAAATATATATACATATATTTATATACAACGTTTTATCATAGGAAGATATGTCGTCGACACAAACCATCGTCTGCTTCGAGCAATTTCAAATGCGCAGTGATGGCAGTTCAGGATTTATACAAAAATTGTGGGATTAAAAAAGAACAAGCATAGTATGCGACGACACGCGCTGGTCGTTAGTGCTTTACTTGCCCATAAAGACTGGATTACGGCAGTGGAGTTCTATGCTGCGTGTTTTTCTTGATAATGAGGGGAAGAGAGGGAGGGAGAAAAAGGATTATACGGCCAGGGTTCCCGAACTCCCGTCGTAAGTGCTACTTCATCTAAAGCTTAAAGACGGGTTGAATGGAAAAGAGATGGGGGACCGAGTGTCAACGACCGTAAGAGCAACTGCGTTGAAATGTTCACTGAAAGAAAGAAACGCTAAATAAACCCGAACGACAGCGCACTGTTGATTTATAACTTAACTTATTTATAACGTTGCTGCACTGGTTTGAATGCGAAGAAGTGCCTCACAAAATTGCATTTGATATGCGCTGAGGAAATCATTGCGGCATCGTTGGACGCTGTTAGTGGTATCTGACAGTTACTACTAACAGTGACGTGCAGAAGAAAGTGGATTTTTTGATGTTCGTAACACACGAGCCCGTAATGAGAATCGCGTTGAACAACGATCATGTCTCTCGGCTGTCTTCAATTTTCAAGATGACATGAACAGAACGTACTATGGACTTCGTGTTAACTATCTCGCGCTAAAACTGCCTTTTGCCAGTTAGATTGAGCTCAATAAAATTTATGCGTAGGACGATGTTGGGGCTGCGGGAACTCACCAGAATCGACAAGCGATAACGCTAAACGCTGAAAAGCTGAATTCGCTGCTGCTATAGCATATCGGAAAAGAATAAACGGATGGCCACCTAATAAGAGATGAGGTAAGCTGTCCAGAAATAACTCATTGATTATTGCTATAGCTGCAAAGAGTCAGCGACAGATGATAATAATAACCATAATGCCATGATGTATCTAGAATCAGACAACAATGAAAGACTCAGTGAGCTTGATAAGCCTCACCTATACTGCCCCCAACGTGACTGCTCTGAGTTGTTTAGTGAGAGGCTGGCCCCTAGAATGACAAATACTAATGGCCGATGACGCGACATACTGATCGAACGAGCAGTTCCACTGTTCAAGGACCATGCGTGCTTAGAGTTTCGACTGATGAGTATACGGATCCCATTGTGGAACGGCTAATATCCGTCCGTCCGTCCGTACATCCATCAGTTGGTCTGCCCGTCCCATATTCACTATACCTAGCCGAGTCTCTACCGACAGTTGGCAATTGTCTAGGGGAAATGTAGTTTCATATTGGCCATACGTAAACCAGTCAGTACGTGCAGTTGGCAGCCATGATGAGAGACTGATGACCGATGAAAGTGCCAGCGTCTGCGCCCTGCGCTGTATGTTCCCGTCCAGTGTCTGCGCGCTGGTCGCACGTACGCTCGTAAGCACCAACAAGCTCAATTCGCCACCCTTTTGTGAGTGTGTCTGTTCAAATTGTGTCCATCTAGGCGATTCGCATCTTTAAAGACACGACGCCGTCTATTTCATTACCGCCCTGATTCGAGCAACTGCCCCTCACTCCAGTACAAGTGAACCAGCCAGTGTTACCCTGGCTAGGCTCCCCGTCTTTCCCCCCTGCCTTTCCTCCTTCGTAAACTTGCAGCTTTACTCACATTAAGAACACCTGCACGTCGCACGCGAACATAATCGGCTGAATTTTGTCGTCGTCATTCGGAAACTCTCTCTCTCTCTTCCGGTTTTGTTGTCGCACGCCCACCCCTCAGGAGAGAGACGAAGCTGCTCCCGACAGCCTCTCTCCCTTTCTCTCATTAAGGTATTCCCCTCACCCACTCACTAGATCGCACTTCCTCGCAAAGCTTTAAGAGGGTCGCCGCTAAAACCACACTTACATCCCCCAATATTCTACGTCTTCTACAGCGGCACCCTATGCTCGGTTGACTTTACCGGGTAACCTAATTGCACGTTTACCTAATTAAGCACACGTTATCGAACAGCCGCAGGCAGAAGAAGGAGCGGTCGGTGAAGCCAGGGCGGTACAAACATTTCCTGCGGCCGCCAAGAACACCCCCCCCCCCCCTCCCCAACCACCACCCCGCCTACATCCCCTCTCAGCTCTCAACCTTCGGGATCGCTCCTGTTGACTTTCAAGGTTAGCCGGCCAATTAATCTTCCCACGCAAACGTACGCCGTTCCTCCCTGCCCGCAGCTGCAGCAGGGCCTAAGTTTTCGGTTCGAACCTCATCAGGCAGCTGCGTGTCGTTGTTTTGAATTAGAGCCGAAGTTCTATCCCTTTCGCACAAGCACGACCTCTTTTCTTTTCTTTGCTTACTGTTTACTTAAATCTATCAAAACGAAGCGAAGTCGGTTAGGACGAGCTTAAACGCGAGCGAACGGTGGCAATCTAATTAAAAGTTTCTTGGGCAGCGGGGTAATTGCTCATTGGTTAATCATGACGCTACTTCCACCCGCATTAGCACAAGATGTAGGTTTTCTCTGTCAAAGGGCAAACGTTGTAAAGTGTGCCTCGCGTGTGACTCCTGGATTCCACAGCTGCTAATTATTCGTTGAGACGTAAGTTGCTGCAGCTTTGCCCTTCATTAATTTTGAATTCATTCATTTGTTCGTCCGTTCGGCCCTTAAATTGTTCATTCAGTCCTTTGTTCGTTTGCTGGTCTATTTGCCTTAGTGGGATAATTAGTCATTTGTTTGCTATGGGTTAGGTCAGGTTAGGTCGGGTGGAGCGGTGTCGGATCTGCTCGAGTAGGGTGTTGTCATCGACGAACATCGCCGAAATTTGGGCAGAAAAGTCCTGGCGCTTGCCATAGGCGATCTTTCATGCAGTTTTTTTCAGCAGGTCTGAATTTGAGAGCGCCTAGCAATGCCTCCTTCATAATATCGGACAAGAGCTTATGTTACTTGTGAGTTAGCATGGTTATGTGTGCTCATTAATAAATGATTTATTTAATTAATAAGTTAATTACCTTGTTCGTTAGTCAGTTGATTAATTTTCAGAGCCATTCAGCAATAATGAATGCATAAACTAGTGTACATGTTTAATAACGCTTCCGTATATTCCATAAAAGAAAATTAAGAAATCGGATGTCTCTTACTCCCAACTTCTGCCTACCGACCTCCTCTCCTCCCACATTACCATCCCCATGTGTACGTCAGGCCAGCTTCTTCATTAATTAACCAGCCTTGTTCAGAAACTCGGCGACTTCGCTTCTTCTCATTCATAATTACGATCGTAGCTGTCACTTAGACCGTCCCTGAAACACGTCCGCTCTCCTCTTCCGAAAACTGAGCCTGCTCGCAGCCTATTTCACGAAGTTCGTGCGCTGATAACTTTTGAAAAATGTGACGAATTGTAGGCGGCGAAGCGAACTACTGCGTCTCTGCACTAACCACGACAGGCGAATAAATCACAGCCCGGCAGTTAGCAGTCGTGTTTGCGAAACTCTTCTGGTTAGTTCTCGTGAGACGACGCTTTGCTCTCCGCTTCTCCCCTCTCTCCCGTATCTCGCGAAACGGAGAACTAACTTAGCAACGGACAAATGCGCATACTTGTAGACCACCGCAAGCCTCCCAGCCGGGACTATGGTACCGCCAGCACGTTATCTTTCTCGCACCCTCTGCAAGCGAGCCCGATGTTGCAAAACACTCGCAAATAAAGTCAGCGACTGCCGCGGCACCCTTCTCTCGCACTTGCGTCTAGACATCGCGACCAAAGTGCAAAACTCGAGGGGAAAAATATTAATAAACATAACGCGCGCGCGAGCGGAATCGCCAAGCGAAGCGAAAACATAGCTTCCTTCCTGGGCAACCGCAGTTAACTCGCTCCCAGGGGCCTCCAAGACCAGGGTCGTCAACCAGCGCGGGCAAGAAACGCGCAGACACGCGCTAAAAGGCGCCGGTGTACACGAATGCGTTGTCAGCCAGGAAGTCGAGTCACGTGGTCTCTCATCAATCACTCGCGACGGGCCCTAGCAAGCAAGCGCGTTAGAGGAGTGACGCGCCGCGCCGCGCGTCATCATTCGCCCGCGATCCGACTGTGGCCTCGCGCATTAATGCACTCCGCGGCTAAGCTGCGCGGGCTCTCTCTGCACCAAAACATGCGTGCAGCGGTAAGAAAACACAGTAGTGTGCCATAAACTGACCGCTGTTAATAATCCACTAGGCGTAATGTCGCAGGTTATGGAAACCTAGCCTTACGTTTTTTTTTTTTTTTTTTGTCTGGAGTGCACCAAACTTATGTTTTTTTTAATTGCGTGCACTGTGGTTGCTATGATGTTTACGTCGAACATTTGCGGGAACACGTTCGTCTGGAGAAGCTACAGCATAAGTGAAGTTCTGGAAATATGCTGACCGTCGTGTGGTTTCACAGAAGATTGGAGATGTTCGGCCCTGCCACGTATGCGGCTTCAGAAAAATGTTTTGCCGGTCACGATGGTATCCCATTCTAGAAGCAGACAGTGCGAAAAGAACTTCATACCGCAGAAATGAAGACGAGCGTAGAATTACGTATATGCAAATTGTGCGATTTCAATAGGAACATCATTTGATAGCCAGCGCTACGTGCGTCTTCCTTTCTGCATTACACATTTTTTTTTCGCGCTGATTGCCTCAAGACTATGGCTTTGACAGTACAAGCGACGTACTGTTTGGATAACGTACTCAGACGAAGAAACTTAGTAATCGTTGGCGATGGACTGCAAGGTAACTTTGACGCTGGTAGTAAAAATAAAACGATGCCGTTGAGGACTACGTCACTTCTGAACCTCATTTGAAGCACAAGATAGAGACGTGTATCCTGGTTCCGTGTATTGGCGGCGAAGTATGTTACTGCAAGACGCTTTTTTTAAATTGTCCAAAGAATTGCGCCGTGAAGGAAGGTCGAATGAGCGAATCATACTCGGGTAAATAAATACACATTTTCACAAAACGCTTTCTAGTGACCATTACACCACCTCATTCCCTGCAGTGCACACAACTAGCTGCAATGAGCTCCCGACCTGTGGCATTACTCTGTTCTCCGCGAGTTTCCTGTGCATTAGAGCTCATAGATATGGCTAGCGTGGCCACCGAACGCCGCCCTTCCTGCTGATGCCCCCCCCCCCCCCCCCAACTATGCTGTCGTCGCTAATCTCTCTTTTTGTGTCTCCCTTTCCCTCTCAGGATTACGGCCACTTCCGGCCGACCAACGTACAACATTAACTTCGCAGGGTACGTACTTTTTCTTCCTATCTCTTTTCCAGGACTCGTCCAGAAAACGCGAATTCCAAACCCGTAGCCCACGGACGCTGAAAGGATGCTTTGCCGCGCAACGGGTGAGCGTGCTGCCAAGCCCGCTTACAGAGAAGCTAATGGCCGCCGTCAACGCTGCGAACAGACGACATGAGTGATTGCCGCCGTCTGCTCCCCGTCGACTCCACGGAGTGACGCGCCTGACTTTGGCTGACGTTGCCGTCTAGAGCGCTTTCAATTAATGGGGGATGAGGAAATTGCCTTTTTATTTTTTTTCGCACACGCGCGCATTAGCTTGCTCATCTTTTGCAGCTAAGAACATCAAACTTGAAAAGGTACCACGCTCTAGCCTAATGGTAACCATTTGCGGCTATTAGAAGATAACTTATCTTCTACAGAAAAGCCTAGACTTAGCACAGACATCATCTTTTATAACTATTGGAAGGTACTTTGCAGGAATAGCTCAATTATCACCGGCTTGCTTCCTGCAGACGACGGAGTTTCGCGGATGTCGCCATAAAATGAAGAAATCTACACCTCTGGAAGCTTTATTTAATCATTTCCGACCTGTTTCTTCCACACGGAGATGCAACTTGCTTTTGAATGCTCCGTCTACTCAGGACAAGATAACAATCTAGAACACAATGCTGAATATGAACATAACTCCGCGATAAACAAGAACAATGTCCTGAATCGTTTTGTATGCGATAAGTAATCCAGCAAAGCGGAATTTTAAAAGTTGCACTAGCAGGTTCCACGACAAATTGGCTGGGTCGCTCTGTATCACTCGCTGTTACTTAGTGTTAGTTCTTAGGTCAAAAGACGCTCAACCTAATTATAACGAGTGCACCTCTCTTGTAACAAATATTCTTTTCAAGACACGATGTGCTACTACGAGGAAAACATTCGTAATCATTTATTAATGCGAAAGCATTTCATAGCTTATGAGGCTAAAAATCTTGTCGGCGTCGGCAGGATCACAGGGTGGTCCAAAGAGGCTAGGAGCCCTCGCAATTTCGCGGCAGTCGAACCCACGACCTTTGGTGTTAATTATGGCTACGAACCCTCAACTAATAAAGCTAAACACCGCTCTTGTTAATACCTCGAACTCCTCATTTTCTTTCTTTATTTTCTTCTCTGTAGGTCTGTGTGCTTGTTGGACGGTTAAACGACACGAATAAATCATAATGCCTTGTACGGTTCCATGACTCATAGGTCCTTCTGTCCATTCTAAACGTAGTTGTATTGCCGCATGCACAATTTCGTTTCCCTGTTTCTCTTATTGTTCCCACATACCATCAACACTCTCGAAATTGAGCTTGGGGATAGAATTTGATCCTCAAGTGCACGAACCGCAGAACCGCTTTGCTTGGACTGATGCATTCTGGCTAACGATTTCACCACTGAGGCGCAGGGTGAATAACAAAAAAAAAAAAAGACGACAGAACTCATCTTTCAGTGATTGTCGCCATTAATGCGATTAGCACTGAAGCAATGATTCGCCACAGCATACTGCCAACGCCTAAAGGTGTGTGCAGTCGACATCCTCTCTTCCATCTAGTTTGCGCCGCCGAAACGACCGCGCGTGGCACCGGTTCGATTCCATCGAGAACCAGAGAAATTCCGTTCAAGACATGGCGGCGCCGGTGGAGGGTCTCTTTCGAGCGAAGTTCTGCTATTAACACAGAAAACTTAAAGAAACGAGTGGCACAGTGTGCTGTGTTGGCACCTCACCTACCCGAGATCCGCAAACCACGAAACCGCTTACGGCTCGGAGCCAGCCGCGGACTGCCTCTCTTTCGAAAGACTCGCCCATCTTACAATTAAACCCACAACCGCACCGGTAGTGTACTCATTCTCAACACGAAAGCGCCCGTGACCCCGTCCAACAGGGGCCACACTTTGACCTGCGAGAGTGAGACCCACCACCGCCCAGAAGCCAGGGCGCGAGCATTCGCCACACGACTGGTCTTGTGGTGATTGCCAGAGGTGGTGATGAGAGGCTAAGTACGTGCAGGTACTCTGAGGCGAAGAAGAAACTGCGAGAGAACCCTTTCTCATGTTGAATTTTTTATCGTACTGGAGAGAACCCTTTCTCTCGTTGCCTGCTTACCGTATTGCATTTAGCATTGAACCAATATAGGGGCACAACGTATTGCCCCCGTGGAAACGAATTATGCGTGACGCGTGTACTGCATCGGTGCCCCTCTTTCGCGCTTCCCCGAGCACACTCGGCGACATCTAGCGCCGTCGCCGCGTAGCCTGCGCGTGTCCTCCGAAATCCGCGTCGCGCCGACGCGTGTGCACTCTGAGAATGACAGTTCCCTCGCTTGCCGCACACTCATTGGCGCATACTCACCGACACAATTTGGCGAGAGGTTCACTGAAAAGCGGCACACACTCAGTGAATTCACGGCGCAGCTCGCTGAGCCTTTGGCGTGAAAGAATTTCACTGAAAAGCCGTATGTACCCACGGTATTTGTGGCGTCTCCCGATAAAGCGTCAGTCAGGTTGACGGCCTTGAGAAACCCGTGTGACGTGGGTTCAAGTCCACCCAGCAACGAAGAAATTTAAGGGATGATTTTTGGCCATCATAGAGCGACCCACACCTGCTTGCACAAAGCCAGTGACCCAAGTAGGCATGAAAGATATTCACTGATGTGAATCACGCCTCGCCTTGGGCGCTTAGAGCAAGCATGTGCTTGCTGCGGTAAAGCTAGGGAAACGATGTAGCACTGAAATATAGTTACGCATATAGTTACGCATATAGTTACCGCTCTTTTATGCGTACCGCATAAAAGAGCGGTACGCATACAGCCCTGCATTTAAAGTAAGCCATGCAGCCGAAAAGCAGGTTCATTGAAGAGTGGCGCGTATATACACATTTCCACATACTTAGTCAGGCAAGTTAGTCCAACGGTTGATTTCAATCCCTCTTCCTTCAGCGCAGCAGAACGATGCTCTAACAGTTCAACAATGTACTACACAGTGACCCAGGTTGGCGGTAAAACAGGCACCAAACGTACGAACATACATATATATGCTTAGACAGGCAGCCTCTGGAAAGTGCGTTGAAGCAGCCCAAGGTTTCTTATCGCATTAAAAATATTTTACTTCATCTGCCCGTCATATTTAGAAATTTAGGTCCTCAATACGAGTCGCCGGCTTTGGTATAACCTCGGCAGTAGCATGCAAGGACGTTTCAGTCAATGAACAACGTCATCAAGGACAGCGAAAACAAAGCAAGAATCAACAAAACAGAACTGTTGGCTGTCCACGTTGAAGGACCCCTCAGGTCGATTAGCTCGCTGGGCTTTGCGGTTACAAGATTTCAACGTGCGCGTTGTCTACAGGTCTGGCCGCCGCCCCACCGATGCCGACGCGCTTTCCCGTTCGCCCGTGTCAACCGAAAGCGATGCCTGCCTCTCTGCCGTTGACCAAGTACTTTGGTTCCCAGCGGGCTGCGACATGGCTTCGGAGCAACGCAAGGATGCCTGGATTAGTACTTTTATCCGCTTCCTTTCAAACTAGTCGAATGTTCCTTCACCTTCTCGAGCTTTGCGCCGTCAAGCATCTCACTTCGAAATTGGGGATGGACTTCTCTATCGCCGGAATTACGTGTCTGACGTAATTCAAATTGGGGACGCTGGTCCCCAATTAGAAACTTGGAAGAAGACTCGCGGATTGCTTCGCCAGCATGTACTCTCCCTCCCCCACCAGAAAAAAAAGAAAGCGAACAAGAAGAACCAGAGAAGGTGATTGTAGGCAAAGGGCTAATACATAAATCGAAGAAACAAATATCAGGCGAACAGCGATATTTGGGGCGCAAAGGTTTTCGAGAGGAATGCCGTGGAAGAGCCTCGCACTCCACGCTGCAAGAACCGTCGATGCGAACCGCTTCGAACGCGAACGCTCCACCGCGCGACAGCGACAGAACGCTTGTACTACGCTGCTACTCATGCACTTTGTCACGCTGGCGCGTCGCCTCCACGTCGCACCGTAAGAGTACCACTACATGCGCTTTAAGCGACGCATAGCTCGTCGAGGCTTTCGGGTGAAAAATGGCGACAAGCATTCACACTGCAACAGCACCCCTCACAGCTGTGCGCGAGCGAGGAGTACGCAGGGCCCGGGTTCCTAATTTGCACGATCCTCTGCTTTAAGCGGTGCTCTCGCAGTACAGGTCGTTGACAACTTGCCGAAAATTGCAATCATAAAACAGTCAAAGCACGCGCATGCAAACGAAGACGCGCAAACGTGCGCATGCATTCGCTTGAGCACACACAACGTGGCTCCTGCACGCACCTCCAAACAATTAACGGCACGTATTTTGGTGTTCTGCGGAGGATATAGTTCTTAGGTATAAGCTAGCTCGTTGGCGGGTATAAGAACAGATTTAATATATATACACGTATATATATATATATAATCTTTCAAACACGTACGCACAACACGGAGAATCGACCAAAGCACTCAGTGGCAGAACAGGTATAACGTGCACGGTTAGGCATTGGAAATAAACATATCTGTGCACAAGCGCAGTAGAATCACTTATACAAAACAAGAAAAAAAAAGAAATGAGCGGCATCAATGATTCCTGCCACTGCGAATTCATTTACTACGATGGTAGTCCCAGCTCACGGTGGACGCAGCCATCTACTAATGCCGATGTTCGAGCAAGTCCGTTGCTAAGCTTAAAGCACACACACACAAAAAGAAAGAAACGCTTAGGCGAGCGTAGGACGGCTTTGCGTATATATACATATATTTGTTTTCTCTCTCCTTGACGCAAGCAGCTAGCCGGACGCTGGCAACTCGGGCAAACAGTATTAATGCCTCTTCTCTGCAGGACAGAACTACCTCCATCCCCTCCCATCTGCCCCTCCAATCACCTACACCGTTCCCTGCGATTTTCCGAGACGATAAAAAAAAATCAAACGAAATAGCAAACTAGGCCGGTCTCGCGGGTGCTCAGTGGTGATCTCTTAATTCGGAGCGCACTGCATCGTACGCGAGAAAGTAACAGATTGCGCGCACATACATCAGTCTGCGCAAGCGAAGGGACAGAGCGCCGTGGGAGAGGAGGGGGGGGGAGGAGGGGGCAGGCCCCGACATTAGCAATATGATGGCACCGCTGTGGCCCGGGCGCGCCGTAATGAATGATTCGGCGTCGCAAACGAACTGGCCCCCGCAACTTGCACGCGCCGTGACCTGCGATGCAGCTCTATCCGCGGAATTCCCTTGTTTTTTTGTTTTCCCTTTTCGCAGGTTACGTGCACATGAGAAAGTGAAACGAAGTAACTGACCTGAAGCACAAAAAAGAAAAAAAAAAGCGTCGATGCTTCGGGCGTGAGCAGCCTCGAGTGAGAAAGTAAGTTAGAACAAATAAAGAAACACAGAAGGCAAATGGTGAACGGTTTCACCGGTTAGTTCGCATGCTCTGGATCTAAATCAAATCTAGCGGAAGCTCACGCTATGCATGGTAGTGCTTCATGCCGTGGCGCGAAGGGAAAAGCGATTGCAGCAGAAGAATATCATACCACGTGATTTCTTGCGCATATGATTAATGTTTTTCTTTTATTTGTCAGGGGAATCTGGATTCTGGTGGCCGGTCTAATTTCCGTGGTCTTGATTTGGCGGTCGATGATACAAGGAGTTTGCGGCTTGTGCAAGATATCCAATTATTTTATAGCGATGAAGGTGCTGCTATAAACCAGCAACCGCCGCACCTTTGTTCAAAACTTAGGGCTTTTCTTCGCAAGTTCTTTATAAGAGATGAAACTAAACTCTTGCCTTGATATCTGAAATTTTATAGAAAATTGCCGTTGGATTTTAAACGTTTTCGAACAGTCAAGGGCTACTGACAGTTCGTGAGTTCAGAAAATGAAGGAGTCACAAGAGGCTGGAGGCTTTAGTCTTCTTCTTTTCTTTTGTTTTTTAGTTGGCGGAATTAGCAACAGGGTAGAACTTGTTTTGTATCTTCCACAGTGTAGTTTAGAACATAGCGTCAACCTTGCGGCTCTTTACGGAAAGGTGTACAGTGGCGTGCTCTAGGGTAGCGACTGCTCAAACCACTTTCGTGGTTTTGGGTTTAGTTATCTTTCATTAGGTGTCCCTTTAAAATTCTTAAAATGGCGCATACGGTAGATGTGGGATTAGCTAAAAAATTAACCGCAATAACAAAAATACATTTATGTTTGCTTAGAAAGCTGAAAGAAATACTTCTAGAAAGCTTAGACAAAACTGAAAATAAACGTTATGTTCTATGAGTTTAATAAGGGAATCACCCTTAAACACAAAAATTCCTCAATGATTGAGCAACACATAACCATCACTGAGTCGAAGGGAAAAGGTACCCGCAGGAAGAATTTCAGGACTTGAAAACAAATTGAAATAAGTGAAACGACACCCCTTAACCCCGCTCCCCTAAAAAAAATAAAGAAATTGTTGGAGGCGTGAAACAGCGCGACATAATGACAAGAAATTATCATTGCGCAGAGACATTGACTTCTGTATGGTACATGCGTTACGTAAAAATAGAAGTCGGTAAAGTAAGGGAAAGGTACCACACAGCTGCTGGAATAGATGTTTGCTGATATACATGTGCATGTCTGTGTGTCTCTATGCGCAGCATGTGCTCTTAATTATTTATTTAAGCGGTTTACAACTCGTCCGCAAGCCATATCGCTGATCTGCTTCTATACGTAGAAGAGAATCTTGGATGAATAAGCACAAAAAGATCTTAATTACAAATGCTGAGACTCGAGAGATTGATAAAGAGCAGACTACTATTGCACAACAGCTTATGCAATTACAATAATACTTGGCAGAGGCGAAAGAATGAAAATGGTAAATATGAATGTTTTTGAGCTGGTAGGCGTTATTAAACAGTCTTCTAATCTGTTGAACTAATTTTTGTGCTTAAATAGACCTGATTCTACTTACGTTGACAAGAAAAGGACCAAAAATTTGAAAACTGCTTTTCTCGCTTCATATTATGAATATAAAATGTATACTATAAAGCATAACTGTGGCGTTGGCTGAATCATACTGCAGCGATGAGACCACGGATTGCATTCAACTCAGCGACATTCTTTTAGAGCGCCCGTTCCTGTGGCGAGTGTCGGCGTCGGCGGCGTAACTGAGCGAACAAGCGCAGCGAAAGATGAGAGAGCGAACGCGGAGTGGGAGATGAAAGATGTGAGCGGTGGATACTAATGAAAGCGGCCCCTTCAGTGACGTGCGCACGGGAAACTGGTATCACATGGACCCGCCCGACCGCTCGATGCGTACTTGTATCCGGTCTCAGCCGGACCGCTCGTTTCGTACTAACGTTTGCCCGCGTCAGCTCTCGCTCGCGATTGTTTGGTTTGCTTGGTTCGGTCTCGTTCACGGTTGTTTCGACTGTCATGGTTTGCGATTGTTTTGCAATCTGATTGTATGCGTGAGGCGAATTGCGTGGTACTTTGTCGAAGCCACGGGGCACCAGCGATTACACTGGAGCCTTCGATGAGTCGTGTGTAAAAGCCGACGCGCCTGACCCGCTGATGAGCTTTTCGACCACTGCCGACTCCGCTAGATGGCGCTCTCCAATTCTTTGCCTCAATATATCGCGAACTGAAAACACGTATAGAGCTGCGCTGAAATTTCGCCTTATAGAGTATCGTAACCCTTGGTGAATATTTTAATTCACATTGTTTCAATGCGTCTGTTACATCTAGATTCAACACTGTCTGAAGAGGCCCGCTGGCCTTGCTTTTACTGCACTGAACTATCCTTGCCTGTGCGACCCTTCGCGCTTGTGGTGAACTGGAATGCCCTCTGAAGTGTTAAAGCGGAACAGCGGTAGCTTGTATGCAGGTGCAAAAGGAAACTTAGGAGTGACATAGAGAGAGAGAGAGAGAGAGAGAGAGAGAGAGAGAGAGATGAGGTCAATGGGAATCGAGAGAGAAATAAATCACTGCTGGTATAGCGTATATATGAAACATATAGATATATAAATTAGCGAAACAGCACGTGATTCTCTCGTTCTGGCTCTTGACACGGCGCAACGCAATTAAACACTTCCGTGTGCACTTTGGGATTGCTCGACCCGTCGACTCACGTCGGCATCGGGGAGAGAGCCACAAAAAGAGGGTCAGGAAAAACAGACGACATTTATGCGATTGCCTTTTTTTTTAGCCCGTCTGCTACGCTTTCTGCATGGAGTTTTAAGCTTTTTCTTCGCGTCGGTGGCAAGAGAGTGCAATGTTTTCTTTCTCGTCTGCTATGCCTTCTGCATTCGTTTTCTTCTCGTTTGCTGCGTTGCCCCCACCTTCCGAACAGATGGCACGGACATAACAACACAAGTGGATGCATAGAGAAACAGAAAACAATTCGTGGCCAGGGGCATAAATGGCAACAATTGAGCTAGGGCACAAGAGGAAGGGTAACCTAGTTAAAGCAAAGCGAAACGAACTTTGCGGTCAGGGGTTCGCGATGGCAGAAAGGTGCGAGTGGAAAGGATGGACTCATAATGGAAATGCTACGTGACGAGCATGTGGACGTTTCGGGATGCTCATAAAGCCGCCGGAGAAAGGAATACAAAAAAAAATAGTAACACAAATAGACTTTCGAAATACAGCAGATAGGTCCGAAGGTGAGGGAGCTGCATCTAGCCCTATTTTTCTTCCGGAATCCCAGGCCTTGCGCAATGCGAAAATGTGCACCGCTTCTATCATATATACGTGTCCGCAGTTTTTATGACACACTAGCAACTCTAACGTTTTGCTTTGTGTTCTGCTTTGCTGTCAGCCTTGTCCGGCCGGGTTAACGTGTCTTTTGTCTTGCTTTGCGTTCGATATTGTGTAGGTGACGTCGAAGCCACACTTTGTTGCAAATCATGAGGATCATTTTGAATTCAACCATTCGCTTATTCCTTCTGCATCCTCCATTACGCAGTTCGTGGCCAATTTGGTCTTACCTTTACTTATTGTTTTTTTGCTTCAAATGTGCCTTATGTCACGTATTTTAAAACAACGCTAGCTCTTTACGAGGCATTGTCTTGCCATCGTGAATGTATGTGCTGCTTGTGTGTTGTTGTGCATACCACAATCATTACCCATCAGCTAAGGTAGTCTGCCAGGCGATTTAGACGGGCTGACAACTCCGGCATATCATTAAAGCCAATGCTAGTGTCTCTTATCGTATCACACGTATCATCATCACTATAAAATAAAAATATGCTGTTTCACGAGGCCAAAGCCATGCATTTTAATGAGGCATTAAACTTGAACATTATTAACTTTGAACACCTGGAGTTGTTCAACGTGAGCCTAAATCTAAGTACAAAGGAACGTTTTGTGCATTTCGCCCCCATCGAAAGCGCCCGCCGTCACACTCGGTCATCTTTGAGTCTATCCTTGAGTCTACCAATCTATACTTCAGTTGCGCATGCCTAAGGTCCCCAGGTCCAGATCTATATACAATGCATTGACGAAAACCAAAGAAACCGGGTGAGAGGACCGCCGCTGTCGTAGCTGTAGTGGTTCAACATGAAACACGTAACAGGGGGAAACGTGGGTGCGGCTGCACCCTGTGGCAAGCTTTGTTATTGTCCACTTTAATTTTCATTTTCCGTCACACTTTTCCCATTTCAATTAAAACCAGTGAAATTTCCGGTAGTTTTCTTTTACTTCATTGTCTCATGGCTTTGTGCGGTTGTGGCTACACCAGGGTTCACCGTATTTGAGTCTTCCAAGTGCAAGTGTGTCAACCTACGCCTGAAGTAGCGATTGACGTGCACTAATCACTGATCTCTGCTATACGGGAGAAAAACATAGCAGAGATCAGTGGCAGAAGTGCGTACATCAACGACACCTTGTGCGAGAACGAGGAACTTGCTTTCACAAGTTCTTTCAGACGCAGTTGTACTGCGAAGAGCGGTTACCCTACTTTTTTTTTTTTTGCATCGCGGCTACAAGTACGATAGCCTTTGATATAACCCGATTAGTTTCTTTAAATCTAAGTCGTTTTTCTTCTTAAGAATTCGCGGAATCCGAGTTGGCGTTGTCGATAAGATGGATTCAAACGACACACAGAATCTCCGATTCATTCTGTACAGAGTCGCGGAGCTTCATCGCATCTCCTGATTGTAGCACGCCTTGTCCCGCCCCTAAATTTGGTGCCGGTAACTCGTTTTCTACGATACTTGCGACCAGATGATTCACGTTTCACGCTGAAGTGTCGGCACGTCTTCGTCCTAATAATACTAGAACAGGGAGCGTGCCGAGCTTTCTACAACACACATACCGAGGACAAGGGGAGCACGACATCGTGTTACATGTCCGCAGCTCGGTTTCGTTTCGCTGACAGAAGAAACAACACGAGCGCGCGCGCCAAGCTGAACAAGACAAGAAAAAAAGGAGAAAGATAAGGAAATGGTAGGCGGAAGATTGCGGGGTAAAAGCCAGCGAACGACAGCACAGACGAAGCGTGCGCTGCGACCGAAATGCTGGGAGTGACGCAAGGGGTCTACTGGTTTGGGCTCTTCGCGGGGTGGACAGCAACGCGACCAGATGAAATGATAGGACCACCCCCCCTCCCCAACGATCATTCACAGGACGAGAGGAAATGGCGCGGCGATTGGTCATGCGTACTTCCGACCTCGTGTCCACCTCCCCGCTGTTACGAAGACAAGAAGGGAGCGGAGATAAGGGAATGCGGCTAAGGTTAAAGGTTGGGGAAAGGGGAGAGGGCGGGGGGTGTTGGCTGGGAAGAAAGGAACAGCACGGAGGTGGGTGGAGATCGCTTCCCGTGGCTCCCGACCGTGGCTACTGGACGACTTCTCGGAACGCCGTCATCTGGGTGGACACTCGGTCGCCGGAAGGCGAAGGTCTATATCGCGAACACACGCTTCGTAGCGTGCTGTACATTGTCTGACATGGTAGTGCTTGGTTTTGTTGCGGGCGCTTTGGTCGCGATCATTAGGCACGCTTTATTTAGTAAGACGCTACAGGATTGAAATAAAAAATAACACTAAACTGTGCACGTTTTGGAGTCTTTTGACCCCCAAAGGCAAACGTGCGACGACGCAGAATGCAGTGAACCAATAAGGAACATGTGGGTTATGTGTTTTTCTTAGTTTTGGGAATCAATTTTTTTTTGTGTGTGTGTAGAACAGAGGAGAATAGAGTCTGACAAGAAGAACAACAGAAGGCATGAGATCAATTCTACAAAAAAATTGCAAAAGTCCCAATTTAAAGCACAGCATTACATGAAACCGGTCTTGAAGAGAAGCAAGAAGGAAACGCTATGTGTACTAGCAATCGGCGTTAGATTAAATTATAATTTACTGTCCAAGCAGCACTGCACGGATAAATATAAGGCATACAGTTCAACAAGAAAGGTACATTAAGAATTTTCTTATTGAACTGTATAATTATATTCATCCATGCAGTGCTGCTTGTCTAGAAAACCATACCTTAATATAACGCCGATTGCCAGTACACCTAGCGTTTCTTTCTTGCTTCTCTTCAAGACCGATTTCATCTAATGCTGTGCCGTAAATTATGATTTTTGCAATTTTGTTATATAATTGATCTCACGCTTTCTGTTGTTGTTCTTGTTGTTGTTGTTGTAGCGCGGAGCATCGCCTTACTGTGTGAATCTTGCTCGTTTGTTTTTCTCTTCTTTCTCCATTTATTCCCTTCACCCAGCACAGGGTAGCCAGGCGGTACTTACTCTGGCTAACCTCCCTGTCTTTCCTTCCCTTTTGTCTCTCTCTTTTACATCAAGAAACAGAAAAAGAACTCAAAAGCGTAAGGTTTGAGTTTCAAAATAGAAAACGTGGTTACTGTGCAAACAACACTTAATGCCCCTCCGCATCGACTTCTACAACATAAGCACGAAATGACAAATGATGAAGTGCGTCAGGATTTGTGACATTTAGGCGAGTTAGTGCGCATCCGTGGTACTAAACGAACGAGGGGTAAAAGCAACGAAATGGGGTTTTCAGCAATTTTCAGGACAATAAGGATGACGCAATATGCACTCTCATTCTCTTAGCAGCACTGCAATGTCGCAGGCACAGCAGTAACAGTTATTCAAAAAACTTGTTCATGCGACGAACGAAATGGAAAGAAAGAAAGAAATAAAGAAGGAAAGAAAGAAAGAAAGAAAGAAAGAAAGAAAGAAAGAAAGAAAGAAAGAAAGAAAGAAAGAAAGAAAGAAAGAAAGAAGAAAAGAAAGAAAGAAAGCATCAAGCAAGCATTCTTGAGGATCACCCTCAAACTCCGAAAAAAGAAGGTAGTAGAGTAAATGTTGAACTTGAAGGTACAATACCCTCTGCGTAAATTTCGTACAAGTGCAAGTCCGCATGAGTCCGAAGGCAAATAAGTATTCCTTACAGCGTACGCCAATCAAGTTCGCGTTGGTACAAAACAACAGGGAAGAAGGGACGGCGTTATGAGTCAACGGTTGCCAGGAAGCCTATACGCAGGGCTACTTTGAGAAAGGGTTCAACGAACGCTCATCGCGAGGCATCTCGACGTGGCGAGTTTGATGAAACCCGCTAGCTGCGCACGCTGGGGGGTTGGAAGGGGGGGGGCGGTGACTCAAGGGGAAGTGGGTCACCGCTCCGTTGCGCGAGCAGCGACTAAGTGCTCCAATTGACTCCGGCTGCCAGCGCGATGAACGGAAGTCATTGGCTTCCATTAGAATATATTAGCCGGATCGCTCGCCGACATTCTCCGGGTTCTAAGATGGGCGCGGGACATCCGGAACGATGAACGGTGAAAAGTGAGAATTTTAGAAGGCTGGTGCGTCACTAGAATATTCGAAAGAACGCGCGCCACTCAAGAAACGGAGGAGCCAGTCACGGTGCACCATCTGCTATGGACGTCTCCAGGCCTATACGCACTGCTACGCATCTGCCCTATCGAGGCTCCAGAACTCAGTCGTTACGATAAACGACCTTATCGAGTCGTTCTAAAGGATCCTGATGCAGTCGATCGTTGAAATATTACTGCTAGTGTTCTTTTTTTTTTGTTGGAAATGCCTAGCTCCCTGAGCGACAGTCTTTTTTTGGTACTTTATGTGCACTGCGGATGGTATGAGAGTTATGATATTCGTACTTCGACTTCGTGCTTTATGGCGCACGGTGTGTGAGCTGAAGTATTCAAAAGCTATCAGGAAAAATATGCATAATTTCGAGTGATGGTGACTATTAGATTTAAGGAGCGAACTGATTAAGAAATTTTTGACTCGTTCGACAAAAGTTTCGAATAATCACAAGCCTTTAGACCTTTACAACCGGATCCCTTCTCATTAGAAAATCATCTACGCTATCTTGCTAGTGTGCCTTATGAGCTGCAAAAGAATAGAATTAATCTAGGTAACCTATCGGAAGCAACACAAAGGTTCATGAAAGAAAAGAAAAGGCATACACCCGCATGGAACATGAATCTACAAAGAATACAGTTTATTATTTATCTTCGTTTAATAAACCTGCTTGGCTCTATAGATCTCTTTGGCCATGGAATGAACAGGCGCGAAAGATAGCGCGAATATCAGAAATAGTTGTACAGCGCTGTGGATATCTTCCTAATCTTATACCGCTGTCACACGGGATGATTGACTCCCAGTTGCCTCGAACGACATTCGCTTTTATTATCATCAATTTGCTGCTACACGTTAATATATATTGTCCATTCATGAAAACGACATCTGCAGTGAAATTAGGAAAACTTATGGATTGTATTCTACAACCTACTGTGTGCTCTACACCTAAGAGCACCAGGAAACAAAGGGTCATAACGAACAACACTATGTACAAGTAAAAATAATGTGAGCCATTTCCTGCGGACGTGTAAAATCAATTTTATTATACTATAGCTAACATATGATTCACGTTCGACGGACAGGATTTCTGTGCATTATTTGTGCTTCAGCATGCCACCGATAATGTCTATTGACAGCCGATCGAATTCTCACCTGGCTCAGCTCTTGTCCAGTCTTCGTATGAACAACTATCGATCCACCATTTTTGTGAAATAAATTTACAGGTTTTTTATTAGTTACAATTTGTGGAGTAAAGGAAACGTCACCTAGAAAGTGGAGCAGAAAGCTCGTTTTATCCTTCAGAGCATCGACAAATTGCGTCCATCTTTAAGGACGTTCCAGAAGCTAGTCTTTCGCGAGCCTGCTCTCCACTCGAACATTCGAAGTCTTCTTTTACTCGCGAATATTTGATTACCCATTCTATAAAATTAAATCTAATGAAAATAGGCAGCGCCCAAATCGCACTTCGCAATGATGGCTCACAGCAAAATTCCCTTAGAATGCAGGAAGCAAATCTCGGTGGTCATGCTTTTTCTGTACTACAAGCACCGGAAGCGCTTCCACGAGCCGGAAACACGCCATGACAGCCATGTAATAAACGCCACCTATATGCCGACTTTCAAACATTTTGCGCATACATTATGGCATATCGTTCAGTCTACTATTTTGTAACATATCCTTATCGCCACCGAGAAGCTAACATCATCTGGTGTATCGAATGCATTATCTCTACAACTGACATCATATTTCCCCAAACGATCGACACATACGATTATAGAAAGATGGAGGCTTTAAATGGTGAACAGTGAACGAGAAGGCCACTTTCGGCGCCCCTTACGAAAACAAGTTCCCTTGTCGGAACGTTTTGCTTCAGCGACATTCCTGACGTAACTGAGGACAAAGCAAAAATTACGTGAAAGTGGCGTTTATGCGCTTATTTTACGTGACGTGGTATCTCGTTCGTGAATCCTCGCAAACGGGCAACGACACTAGCGATGCAAGAAGTCAAGCAAACGTCTGCAAGTCAGCGAAAACTTCCTTCCAACTTCCTTCCTTGCACGAAGACAGGCTGTGGTTGCCAGTCAAGAAAGGTAGATGCAGAGGGACTTCTCGTACATAGATAAGCACACCTAAAGCGGTGCCCGCAAAGTTTGCCTAGCCGGCGCCGAGCAAGCACTTCCGCTTTCGGTTCACTTCCGTATCCGGTTTCCAGGAGGCGGCGCATCACCGAGATACACATAGTAACGGAGGCCGCTTATAAACAAGCGTCGGTTCCACCGACCCTGAATGTACACTGTATCCACTCCGAAGAAGACTTCAGAGACAAATGTGTCCGCACTAGGCATGCTTGGGGCCCGCCATCGCATTTGATTTTTTTTTCTTTCATTTCATCTTGCGAAAGCTGTTTTCTCAGAAGCAGCGCAAAGGAGAGCGGCCGCGCATTCAGACTGGCGGGAAGAAGTGAGAGAGTTCCGGTGGCTGCGAAGAGAAGCAACTGACTATTTGCGCTGCCGCCCTGGCCGGGCTTCAATCACTTGTAGACTTGAACGCTTGCACAGCGTTTGTTATTTCGGTAGGAAAGCGCCAAGCCCCCTTAATACATTATATCCTTCAGCTTTTACTCCATTCCTTACGGAGACGAAACCGCACGTGCTGAATAAATTAAAAGAATTTGGGTTAGCTTTGAGCGATATACCTGATACGTTACTACATTATCTCGCGCGTTGACATATCTCTTACTGGTGACTACCGCGCAGGTTACCGTGATTGCGTATTGACATGGCAGCGCCCAGAGCAACCCAGACCATCCGCTTCTATCTGTATTCAAGCTTGCTACATGCTATTTGCCACGGCAACAAGTCAGCCATAACTTTTTAATGAGATCAGCTGGCTGTCCTGACGCCGCTAGGCCTAGAGAGGCGGTACCGAGCAGTGAATGAGAGAGAGAGAGAGATGCAAATGAGAGAAAGGCAGGGAGGTTAACCAGACTTAAAACGTCCGTAGTGCTACCCTGCACTAGGGGAAGGGAAAGGGGAAGTAAAGAAGGAAAGAAGAGCGTGACAAAAATAAAAGTGAGAAAAAAATTTGAAAAGGGACGAAAAGGGGTCCTTATAGTCTTTCTAATAGGCCACTGTCACGTAGAAAAGTCAACAAAGCCTTGACCGACTTTTGCTGCGACGACAATTCACGTCGGCATTCCAAAACTGACTGTTATGAAAGTGACCTGTCGTCAAGGCGTGCCAACGCGGTCGCTAGTGACAGCCGGTGCGCGCTGTATTGAGGACAGTGGCAAAGCACGTGTTCGATAGTATCCTCGCCGCCGCAGTGTCTGCAAGCCGCGCTGTCGTCCATACCGACTCGGAAGGCAAAGGATATTGTGTAGGCGACACCAAGCCACAGTCGACAAAGTACTGCTGTTCCGAGTCGAGAGAGTCCAGGTGGGGGTCGAAGTCGAAGGGATGGGTCCAGTCGGTGTAGACATGTATGCTTCAAGCTTGGTGTGTTCCATAAAGTTTTGATGGCTTCGTTTGCAAGCACACGAATTTTCGTTGCATCGTCTGTTCTTGAGAATGGAATGGAGTCTTGCAAGCCCTCCTCATTTGCAGATCGTGCTGCTGCGTCGGCATGTTCATTGCCCATTATGTCACAGTGGCTTGGAATCCACTGCAACGTGATGTCGTGTCCTTGCTCGACGAGGTCGTGAAGCAGCAGTCTGATTTCTAGAACTAGTTGTTCGTGGGGTCCTCGGCGTAAGGCAGAAACCAAACAATGAAGAGCAGCCTTGGAGTCAGTGAACACGCTCCATTTCTTGGGTAGTTCTTCAGAAATTACACGAAGTGCACAACGAATAGCAGCAAGCTCCGCGGCAGTCGATGTAGTCTGGTGAGATAGTCGAATCTTTATGGTGGAAGGTTTTGCTGGAAAGATCACCGATCCTGCAGACCCATTCAACGTGGTTGAAGCGTCAGTATATAGATGATGATGCTCGTTGTACGTCTCGTGCAGCAAGAGCAGTGAAAGCTGCTTGAGTGCTGGAGACGAGAGTTGGGCTTTTGTTCGTATTCCTGGTACCATTAGTCGAACCTTTGCTTGAGCCAAGCACAATGGTGGAAACGGAACTCTCGGTGGGGCTGTATAACCTGATGGAAGGTATGCACGATAAGGCAGGACTGTTTCACAAAAGGAAGCACATGGTCGATCCTCTGGCAGTGAGGCTAGATGATGAGCAGGGGCTCGAGCAAGGTGTCTTATGAGCGCTCTGAGCTCTTCCATGATTATATGGGTCTTGGCTGGGAAATCGTGCGCAATGGCAATTGTTTCAGCCGTTGACGAACACCACGGCAATCCAACACCCACTGTAAGTGCCTGGGCCTGGACGCTTTCGAGTGTACGGATATTACTTCTGCAGGTGTTGGTCAGCACAGGCAAGCTGTATTGCAAATACCCAAGAAAGAGCGTCCTGTGCAGTTGCATCATTGCATGCACTGAGGTACCCCAGACATTTCCTCCAAGAAACTTAAACACATTAGAGATATCCGTCAGGTGCTTCTTTAGGCAGGCCACATGAGGACTCCAGCAGAGGTCACGATCAATGATTACCCCTAGGGATCGGTGCGTCCTGACATAAGGTATGCTTTGACCGTCGATAGAGACATCGTATGATCTTATTGGATTTCGGCTAAACGCGACCAATGCGCATTTTTCTGGCGAGATCTTGAGGCCTTGTTCATTTAAGTACGCCGATGTTGGCATGGCAGCTTTTTGAAACCTGGCGCGTACTTGCAGCCGTGTCACACCAGATGCCCAGACGGAGATGTCATCGGCATACATTGATATTTTAACTGTGTTCGGAAGTCGTTCCACGAGACCAACGAGTACAAGGTTGAAAAGCGTGGGACTCAAGACACCGCCTTGTGGAACTCCATGGTGCGTATAATATTGCGAGGTTGGGCCAGCTTCAGTGTTAAGAAATAGAGACCGCCTATGTAAATAACTGCGAGTCCAACAGTATAATGGACCGCCTAGGCCCACCGATTCCAATGCTTCAAGTATGGCGTCATGAAGAACGTTGTCGTAGGCTCCCTTTATATCTAAGAACATTGCGACAGATAACCTCTTACACGTCTTTTGGTGTCGAACATAGGTTACCAGATCGATAACGTTGTCGATAGAACATCGGTGACGTCGAAAACCAGCCATGGCGTCCGGGCAGATTTCGTAATGTTCAAGGTACCCCTCAAGTCTGGCGAGGATCATTCGCTCCATTACCTTCCCAACGCAACTTGCCAGCGCAATTGGTCGGTATGAAGTAATCTCTAAGGGAGACTTGCCAGGCTTAAGAAGCGGTACCAGGCGGCTAATCTTCCAATCCTGGGGAACTTTGCCGTGCTGCCAGGACTCGTTATAGACATTAAGAAGCGCACTTCGTGCCCGTTCACCAAGGTGACATAGCATGTGGTAAGGTATGTCATCCGGACCAGGCGACGACGACGGATTACATAGGGTGAGCGCCGCGTCAAGCTCTGGCGTTGTGAAAGGCAGATCCATGCGTGAATCTCGTGAATCAGGAATACGGTTCAATGTAAGCGAACCTGTGCGAGTTGGCTGGCCCGCAATCATAGCACAGAACTCTTCCGCCACATCAATGCCTTGTCAGCGCTGGAATAGTGCTAGGCCCTTAAACGGGAAACGCTGTTCCGGAACAGAACGTAGACCTCGCGCAGTTCTCCATATTTGAGATAGCGGTTTGCGGGGATCTAGCGACGCACAAAATTTCGACCACCGCTGAGCCTATAGTTTACCCATGCGGCGTTGTATCTTCTTTTGCATTCGCCTGGCTGTTCTTAGATCCTGAATTGACATAGTGCGTCGATATCTTCTTTTGGCACGACGGCGAATCGCACGAAGCCGCTCCAATTCCAGGTCGAATTCAGAATACCTTGGAGAACACGTGAGCGTGCGCGTGGCTGTCTGTGCCGTTTTCTTGATAGCTTGTTGAAGTCCACAAGAGAGGCCTTTGTGACAAGCGTCCTCAATCTGGGATTTAAAGACAGTCCAATCTATTCTTCGTATCGTGGTGGACGTATACGGGTTAGACATTCCCTTGATGTTGAGGTAAGTGGCGATGTGGTCACTTCCGTGCGTTTCAATGTCCAAAAACCACTTAACATGTGTGGCGAAGCGGTGGGAGACGAAAGTCAAATCGAGGCAGCTGCTGTACGTTATTTCCCGCAGAAATGTTGGACTCGCGTCATTCAGCAAGTAGAGACCATTGATGGAAACTAATGAAGCTAGTCGTCTTCCCGTCGTGTTAACCTTTGAGCTTTTCCAAATGGTATGGTGTGCGTTGAAGTCCCCGGTGATAATCCATGGACCAGGTTCTGTTTTTAAGATGTCTTCTAGTCTTTTAGTGTCAAATCGACTTGATTGAGACAGATACACCCCCAAAAGTGTAAAGGTGACTGTCCTATTTTTAACTGTCATGCACACATACTGATTGTCGTCATGAGGTAGCCCCGGTTGGACGACGTAAGTGAGTTCACGGCGAATAAACACGACGACCTTGCTACTTTTGATGTCTCTTGATGAGAATATTGTCTCGTAGCCGGATAGTCTTATTGGATGGGATAATCTTGGTTCACAGATGACAATGATTGGAAATCGGTTAGTGAGAACAAATTGACGAAAATCGGCGATGCGAGATCTTAGACCTCTCGCGTTCCACTGAAGGATCGGCGCTTCTCTGACCTCCTTACGAAATGACTGGTGATTGTCAGTCATGGCTTCACTCAAGGCTTGCTAGGACGGGGCTCAGCGCGTCGAGCACTTGTAGTCCACTTCGAGCAGATGGAGTGTCAATGCTTGTCAGCATGGCCCTGATGACATTCACAATGGATCGCAGCACCGGGATCATTTGGCAGTCGATTGTTGGAGCCTCACCAACAGAAGCGGGATTTGATGGGAGCATCAAGCGTGGAGGCTCCTTAGAAGACTGAGAGCTTGCAAGCGCCGGCCACTCTTCGACGGGGGCAGCCTTTCCCGTCTGAGGCCTCCTTGTGCTCCCGGGCGTTCTATTTGAATATGATGGCGTCGGCGCAAGCTGGGCACGAGCTGCACCCTGTCTTGAGCGTTTCCGTCGATGACGACGTCGACGCCGGATCTTTTCTGAAGCTTCTCTATGGGTTGAGTTATCCCTGACCATTTGATTCAGAACTTCGAACTCTTTTTTGATTCTTGGGCATTCTTTAGATGTCGCTTCATGGGTGCCTTCACAGTTGCCACACCTAAAGTTTGTTGCGTGGCAGACATCTACCGTGTGTGACTCCGTGCACCGGGGGCACATTGGGGAGTTTGCGCAGGCGCCCTTAACATCATCATCATCATCATCATCATCATCAGCCTGGTTACGCCCACTGCAGGGCAAAGGCCTCTCCCATACTTCTCCAACAACCCCGGTCATGTACTAATTGTGGCCATGCCGTCCCTGCAAACTTCTTAATCTCATCCGCCCACCTAACTTTCTGCCGCCCCCTGCTACGCTTCCCTTCTCTTGGGATCCAGTCCGTAACCCTTAATGACCATCGGTTATCTTCCCTCCTCATTACATGTCCTGCCCATGCCCATTTCTTTTTCTTGATTTCAACTAAGATGTCATTAACTCGCGTTTGTTCCCTCAGCCAATCTGCTCTTTTCTTATCCCTTAACGTTACATCTATCATTCTTCTTTCCATAGCTCGTTGTGTCGTCCTCAATTTGAGTAGAACCCTTTTCGTAAGCCTCCAGGTTTCTGCCCCGTAGGTGAGTACTGGTAAGACACAGCTATTATATACTTTGCTCTTGAGGGATAACGGCAACCTGCTGTTCATAATTTGGGAATGCCTGCCAAACGCACTCCAGCCCATTCTTATTCTTCTGATTATTTCCGTCTCATGATCCGGATCCGCCGTCACTACCTGCCCTAAGTAGATGTATTCCCTTACGACTTCCAGTGCCTCGCTGCCTATAGTAAATTGCTGTTCTCTCCCGAGACTGTTAAGCATTACTTTAGTTTTCTGCATATTAATTTTTAGACCCACTCTTCTGCTTTGCCTCTCCAGGTCAGTGAGCATTCATTGCAATTGGTCCCCTGAGTTACTAAGCAAGGCAATATCATCAGCGAATCGCAAGTTACTAAGGTATTCTCCATTAACTTTTATCCCCAATTCTTCCCAATCCAGGTCTCTGAATACCTCCTGTAAACACGCTGTGAATAGCATTGGAGATATCGTATCTCCCTGCCTGACGCCTTTCTTTATTGGGATTTTATTGCTTGCTTTATGGAGGACTACGGTGGCTGTGGAGCCGCTATAGATATCTTCCAGTATTTTTACATATGGCTCATCTACACCCTGATTCCGTAATGCCTCCATGACTGCTGAGGTTTCGAGAGAATCAAACGCTTTCTCGTAATCAACGAAAGCTATATATAAGGGTTGGTTATATTCTGCACATTTCTCTATCACTTGATTGATAGTGTGAATATGGTCTATTGTTGAGTAGCCTTTACGGAATCCTGCCTGGTCCTTTGGTTGACAGAAGTCTAAGGTGTTCCTGATTCTATTTGCAATTACCTTAGTAAATACTTTGTAGGCAACGGACAGTAAGCTGATCGGTCTATAATTTTTCAAGTCTTTGGCGTCCCCTTTCTTATGGATTAGGATTATGTTAGCGTTCTTCCAAGATTCCGGTACGCTCGAGGTCATGAGGCATTGCGCATACAGGGTGGCCAGTTTCTCTAGAACAATCTGTCCACCATCCTTCAACAAATCTGCTGTTACCTGATCCTCCCCAGCTGCCTTCCCCCTTTGCATATCTCCTAAGGCTTTCTTTACTTCTTCCGGCGTTACCTTCGGGATTTCGAATTCCTCTAGACTATTTTCTCTTCCATTATCGTCGTGGGTGCCACTGGTACTGTATAAATCTCTATAGAACTCCTCAGCCACTTGAACTATCTCATCCATATTAGTAATGATATTGCCGGCTTTGTCTCTTAACGCATACATCTGATTCTTGCCAATTCCTAGTTTCTTCTTCACTGTTTTTAGGCTTCCTCCGCTCCTGAGAGCATGTTCAATTCTATCCATATTATACTTCCTTATGTCAGCTGTCTTACGCTTGTTGATTAACTTCGAAAGTTCTGCCAGTTCTATTCTAGCTGTAGGGTTAGATGCTTTCATACATTGGCGTTTCTTGATCAGATCTTTCGTCTCCTGCGATAGTTTGCTGGTATCCTGCCTAACGGAGTTACCACCGACTTCCATTGCACACTCCTTAATGATGCCCACAAGATTGTCGTTCATTGCTTCAACACTAAGGTCGTCTTCCTGAGTTAAAGCTGAATACCTGTTCTGTAGATTGATCTGGAATTCCTCTATTTTCCCTCTTACCGCTAACTCATTGATCGGCTTCTTATGTACCAGTTTCTTCCGTTCCCTCCTCAGGTCTAGGCTAATTCGAGTTCTTACCATCCTGTGGTCACTGCAGCGCACCTTGCCGAGCACGTCCACATCTTGTATGATGCCAGGGTTAGCGCAGAGTATCAGGTCTATTTCATTTCTAGTCTCGCCGTTCGGGCTCCTCCACGTCCACTTTCGGCTATCCCGCTTGCGGAAGAAGGTATTCATTATCCTCATATTATTCTGTTCCGCAAACTCTACTAATAACTCTCCCCTGCTATTCCTAGTGCCTATGCCATATTCCCCCACTGCCTGCTTCTTGCCTACCTTGGCATTAAAGTCGCCCATTAGTATAGTGTATTTGGTTTTCACTCTCTCCACCGCCGATTCCACGTCTTCATAGAAGCTTTCGACTTCCTGGTCATCATGACTGGATGTAGGGGCGTAGACCTGTACAATCTTCATTTTGTGCCTCTTATTAAGTTTCACAACAAGACCTGCCACCCTCTCGTTAATGCTATAGAATTCCTGTATGTTACCAGCTATATTCTTATTAATCAGGAATCCGACTCCTAGTTCTCTTCTATCCGCTAAGCCCCGGTAGCACAGGACGTGCCCGCTATTTAGCACTGTATATGCTTCTTTCGGCCTCCTAACTTCACTGAGCCCTATTATATCCCATTTACTGCCCTCTAATTCCTCCAATAGCACTGCTAGGCTCGCCTCACTAGATAACGTTCTAGCGTTAAACGTTGCCAGGTTCATATTCCAATGGCGGCCTGTCCGGAGCCAGTGATTCTTAGCACCCTCTGCTGCGTCGCAGGTCTGACCGCCGCCGTGGTCAGTTGCTTCGCAGCTGCTGGGGACTGAGGGCCGCGGTTTGATTGTTGTGTTCATAGGAGGTTGTGGCCAAGTACTGCACCAGGGTGGCCAATCCTGCTCTGGTGAGGGAGTGCGTTACCGGTTCTGGTCACCGGGATCATGCCACGCTCCAGGCCTGTTTGTGCAATTTTATCAACACGCGGATTTTTTTTTAAATCCGGTGGAAAATTGCCGGCACCGGGATTCGAACCACGGACCTCTTGCACGCGAGGCGGGTGTTCTACCTCTACGCCACCGCTGCAAGCGCTGCCCTTAACATGCCCGATTCTAAAGCACTTGTGGCGTTGAAGCGGCTTTGGGACAAACCGCCGCCCGACATGTCGGAAGTGACCGACCTTTACGTGCGAAGGGATGGAATCCCCCTTGAACACAATCTTTACACAACGGCTGTTGCCGAGTCAGCATACGTGCGTGATGACCACTCCTTCTTATGCCCGTTTGATCAGAATTGGCAGGTCCGAGTTCGAAATAGCCCAGTCAACATCGTAGATCACACCTGCAGTGCAGGCCCCATCCATGCGTATGACCAGTCGTACTTTTATGTTGACTAAATCTGTTATCTGTCGTAGCATCTCCAGCGTGGTTCCACGGGTTGTGTCGACAGCTACAACATTCTTTCGTGTGTTCAGCCGGACTTCCTTGATTTCGTTTGGCGCCTTTCCCTCAAGAAAAACAGAGAGAGCTTGCCTGTTCAATACTCGAAGGTTGACGGAAGAATCCACTGGCATGCGGCCAGCGTTCACTACTTGCCTGCATGGTTGACGTACTCGCTGGTTACAACGCCTTGATAAGCCTCCTTTCAGCTCTTCGGCTCCTCACCGACACGAAGCTGTCATCGGATGAGTCGTCACCTGTGATTGAGTAGACCCCTGTGTCTTCGCTGGTGCTGGACCAGGTGCCTCGTTTTCTTGAGGAACTTGTCAATGTAGTGACCTGGCCAGACGGGCCAGCAATAGGCTCTGCAACCATGACCACAGGAGTAGGAGTCTCTCTTGAGCGTTCACTGGTGGTTGACCAGGTGCCTTGACTCATAGAAGAGCTTGCAGTTGCAGACTTCTGGCAGCACGAGCCTGCGTTTTGGTTTTCCCAGAGCAGATGGCCCACTGAATTACCTTTCATGGTGCCTTGACGAGGCTGGACGCTCTAGAGGCCTAATTCTTCACAGCTCCATTCATTTCATTACGTGCTCTAGTTCGGTGTACCATGACGGTATGCTAAAGCGTTCCTTCCTCGACATGTTTACCGTTATTCTGTGGAAAGACGGCACATGCGCAAAAGTCATAACGTGTCATACAATAAAGTCATGTATGGCGTATGACGCTAAGCTCAAATTTTTAATAAAGTGTAGAGTACTTTACCATTTAAAACTTTTTAGGACTACATCAATACGAACGTTGGAATGAAAGGCTGGTGCTCTCGGGCGCGAAGCGATGTCGTGCCCCAAACGGAGCAACGAAGAACGTACAACCCGCAAAAGACTCAATCCGAGACAATTTTCAGGCGCTACAGAAAAATGTACGTCAATCCTGTGTGGTCGAAATACTTACACGCGAAGAAGCTATTTTCCTGTAAGGTATTAAAGCAGCTTCGAACCCAAGACTCATGTTTGAATATTTAAGACTGCCGGAATCTATTCCCCACTTTGCGCCTTAGGGAGTAAAATTGATGACGTGCGGGTAGTTCTTTGGTTGGTCGTGTAGTTTCACGTGCAAAGAAAGGCGTTACCTCACAGCTGACGGAAGGGGGGTGTAGTTGCACACGTGAGCTTGGCCATGGGAAAGGTTATGTAAATTACCAAAAATTGCAACCTCATTTGTGCCTTCATTGTCGTGTCAGCGAAAGTTTTGTTATGTTTCCTTTAACAGTTCGAATTAAGCCTTCTTCAGGCACTGACTATGATGCAACCATGGTATCCGGCTAATTCTAGCCGAGCTATCTGATCGTGAAAACTGGTTCCAAGATCGTGCTAGACCTGAGCAGGAAGGAAAGGAAGCCACGTAAGGAAAAAAAGTCAATAAAAACGAAGACATTTCTTTTTTATTAATTTAGGATGGGCAGATGGCAATTTTTGGAGGGTATTCTTTAGCTCGCGGGTTGAATCACCGACATACATAGCCAGGCTCAAAAGAAAGCCTATATAGAAGAAAAGAAAACGATGCTCCGATGCTCTTACTAACCTACACGCTAACCTAGTGAGGTTAGAAACAGCTCTTAGACAACGAAAGACTTGTGGGCTCATATTCCCGACGCCACACAATAGATAGAAGAAGACATACGATAAAAGAAATTCCGGATGCTAGGGAGCAAGCGGAAGCCTATAGTGCATTGTTCCTCTCTTCCTTAAGATAAACTTTTCTCGTGGACAGCCTTACTGAGTTGAGACCCTTCCCAAACGGTTATGCCACACAAAGAGCAGCTTTTTTACACCCGCCAACGATTTCGGCCACAAGCTGGGTCATGCACCGCAGCAGCTTTCTCCCGATTTAGGAGAGATGACCGCTGCGCAGGAGGTGGCCCCATTGTGTGTCCTTCGTCGGCGCGGAAACAATTAGAGTAACGACGTAGGAGTCTTGATATCCTGAACGGCGTTGTGACCTAGGACAATAGGATCGCGGAGGTCCGTTCTATTGTCTCCTTTTCTTTTTTTCTTTTTCTTCCCGTTTGAGGATGTACTGTTGGAAGAATTAAACATCCCCCCCCCTCCAAGCTCACGTAGACGCAGGTTAAGCAAGCTTACGAGGAAGACAAAGATCATGATTGCAAATTTGTTTCGCCATTGTGAATTATGCTGGTTACATGTCAGAAACTTACTAAGAGAGTGCGTAACTTTCGCACTTTGCAAGGAACATTTCTGTGAGCAGTTTCCGGCACACATATTAGCAGTTCTTATGGTTTCAATAAGTCTTTGTCGTCTTTCTGCTCAGTTAATGTTTCTATTTTATTTCAACACTTAGGTTTAACCTGGATTTCTTTCAATGCGACTAGCAGTTTTTTTGGTATCTCACAAATTTTCCGAGACTGTCCGTCTCTCTCTTCGTCTATATGTGTCTCTAACCGTTTTCCAGCAGACTTGGTTCAATTGGTAGGCAGTCAACTGTCTAAGTGGTAGCGCATCGAACTCCTGCGGCTTTGGAAGAAGGGTTTGAAACCAACTTGGGTAGCAGGGTATATTGTGCTGGGTTTGTGATACCGGGTATGTGGCGCTGTTTAATGAATATAATTTAATGCCAACTTGGATCGCTAGGCATGTGCCCAATGCGCATGTATCGGTCTTCTGGGACAAAACTTTTATTTAAAATTTCTCCGGTGCTCAGCAGAATCGACCTCGCGACATGCCCGGACTTCGCCGCGGCAACGCTAGATGGCGCAGCGGGTGCAGTGAGAATCACGAGAGAGGCGGGCGTGCAGCTTCTTGTACTGGCAATACGATGCGTCGCCAGGCTGCTTCAACGCTAGTCGCACTAACGCCGACATCGATCGTGAGATGGGTTATGTCAAAAAAATTTTATTGCTTTTTTCACCTCCTACTTCTAATGGCTCCTACAGAAATAAAGATACATCCTACTATACAGCATGTGTAAAACGACTCGCTTGTATTGAAAAACCATCGCAAATGGGGTTAACTTTTTCGACTAGAATAATTTGAAACGTAGGCCACGCAGCTAGTGTAGAATAATATTAAAATCACACTGGAACATAAGGGATTAACAAGATGCTAACACTTTTTTGTTGACACTCTTCTCTGACTAGATAGGCGTGCACAAATCGCATAAGATACAAGAAAAATTAGGGAACAAAATATGTTGAGATTAGTTCTAAGGTTAACGCACTAGAAACGTTCATTATGAGGCGCCATCCAGCTCGCTCATAGATGTCACATCAGACGTGGGTTCGTATCCCAGCTGCGCCCAGTTATTTTTTCATGCACTTTCATTTCCATTAATTTATCATTACTTCAATTCAATTACTAAGTACAAGTAATTTTTCCTATGCTGTCCTTGGTTTCTTTGTTTGTTGGCTTCTTATGACACATACGAAACAGAGCACTCGCGAAAACGGAAACAAGAGCCATTGAAGTACGGAAAAACAAATAAGTGCGTAAATACATATATGTGCGATTCCAGAGGAAATGAAGTACAAGCGCAGACGCAACTTCCTATCCAAATCAAGAAAAAAGCACATTAAAGAGGCTTATGAACTCGACGCTGCACGGGATTCCTCAAGAAACTGTAGAGCACGCGTGCACTACTACCTTTTTTTTTTTAGTTTCCAAAGCTTTCTCGATGAACAAGCACGCCATTTTTTTAATATGGTGTGAGCCTCGTAGCCGTTCTGTCGCCTGCAAGTAGGAGTCGGTGATCAGCCAGCCTCAACTGTACCGCACTGGCACAAGCTAAGTCCATGGCCGCGTCACGTGGGCTTAGCAAGGCGTATGGCATCTAATTAAGGAGAAGGCTCTGCATGTATACCTTTGCACGGCTATACAAGACCGGATGGACCAATGCTGCGCTCGGTACTTCGAGCAATGAGACAGGAGACATCGAACACTTTCTGTGGTCGAGTTCAAGCTACAGCGTAGGGAAAGGGACGCTTCACTTGAGAACTTACATAAGAAGAGCTTCCCACACGCGGGCCTACAACACCCTGTGGGTTACGGAAGGATCTGCGACAAGTCGCAAGGAAGCTTCACGCCTTCTCCTCACATTTCTAAGAGACGCTGAACTGTTCTGCAGACGGTGAATACATTAGGAACTACGGCACGTCTCCATCGCCAGGATAAACCTGCCTGAAGCTTAGGGACATTTCATTGCGCCTAATTACGAGATCGTAGTACAACTTGCCGTGGATGCAATGCCTTTTTAATCCCTGCACTTGCCACAACACAGCAACGTGTTTTTGCACTGGGTGTGCTCTCGAGTTGTCATCATCACCGCATGCGCGATCAACTGCGATTACACTTGCGTACGAGACCTGAACGGTCGTCTTCTCCTGCTGTTCGCAAGGTGCGCATTACCAGACGTGAAACGTTCGTCGAGAAGCAAGGCAGTGAGGCCACATCAAAAAATGTACGAAAGGACACGTCAAATTTTCCCGCGTTCACTCGCGCTCATAGGTGCACGGAACCCACCGTGGTTGCTCAGTGGCTATGGTGTTGGGTTGCTGAGCACGAGGTCGTGGGATCGAATCCCGGCCACGGCAGCCGCATTTCGAAGGTGGCGAAATGCGAAAACACCCGTGTACTTAGATTTAGGTGCACGTTAAGGAACCCCAGGTGGTCGAAATTTCCGGAGTCCTCCACTACGGCATGCCTCATAATCTGAAAGTGGTTTTGGCACGTAAAACCCCGTAATTTTTTTTTATAGGCTCACGGTATTTCGCCTTCGTATCGGAGCTAAACATAGTTTTTTTTTCATACCACAGCAGCCTAATCTGTAAAGATGCACATTCATTTACGGCATCCCATCACTTATGTGCTAAAAGACAATGTTCGAGTAAAACGCTAGTACATGTTTTCCCTAATGGTACTTCGGGATACGCTGATATAGCTTAGTGTCGCAGAGTACTATTTCAGGTATACCAAGCCACACTTTGCTGCTAAAAGTCAATGTTCGCGTAAAACACGACTACATCTTTTTTCCTAATGCTACTGCAGGATACGCTGATATAGCATAGTGTCGCAGGGTGCTTTTTGAGGTGCACCAAGTCACACCTTGCTTCATGCGTGGAATATGTTACCATGTCACTCAATAGAGCTAGCACAAGCCCATTTCGCTCGCGCGGTGATTCAAGCATTCAGCTGCTCTCAGAAGGCGTCGCGTGGTGTCGAAATCTGCAGCGTCATCTCTTTTGCGCGTTCCGCATTTTAACTGCTGCAAAAGGTCCATACCGGCCCTAAAACTGCCCACGAACGTTTCTTTCGCATGTGCACTTTAGAACTGATTTACCGGCCGGATTTACAGGAAGGGTCGAAAGCTTACGTAAGGCAGATTCCGCGATATAGTCGCATCCTAGCCCAGTTTCTAGCTTGCAGTCATTAAAACACTGCAACATTATGGTGTTCGCGCGAACTAGCACGCGTAGCACATTAGAAATTCCGGCTGCATGCCTAGGTTCAGCATGCCGTAAGCTTATGATCCCTCGTGTACGTTTCTATTTGCATTCTTGTTTCACACATTTTTAATGTGTTGAGCTCATTTATTATGAAAAAGAAGAGGAGCAACAGGCAACACCTACAGGTACCAACATCGTACTAAGCTTAGCTATACAAAAAGAAAGAGGGGGGGGGGCAGTCATGTGCATTGGAAACAATTTACCTGCTCTATTGCGTACCAGTTAGGACAATCGTGGTAATACAGCGATAATAATTATGGTTTTACTTTTCATTGTTCGTACAGGTATGAGAGACTAACGTGTCTACGAACAATGTTCAGCAAACGTGGCAGGGGAAATAAGTATTCAGTCGATGACAAAGGTGGGGGGGATAGAAAAGCAGAAGGCAGGGAGGTTAACCAGAATACCGTGCGGTTGGCTACCCTACATCTGGGGAATGGGAAAGGGGAAAATATCACACAAGGTCCACGACCCAATCATATGGAATGCGCAAAGAAGTAACGAAACGTCCTGCTATAGTGTTGAAGTTTCCACGACCTCTGCTTTAGCCACCCCGAAAACTACATCATTTAATGAGATGGAATAACGAATGCCGAAAAAAACAAACTTGAACTCACCCCAAAAATATAATGATATGAAAAGTTGAATAAGCGCACACAAACACAAGCCAAGAACAATAACACTCACATGAGTCAGAGAGAGGGCGAGCCATGTATCGCGTTTCATTAGCGTGTTTAAGCTGAATTCTCAGTCTACGCCAAGCTGAGGTTGATTTAATAACAAGCTTCACACCGACCTTCCCCCTCCCATCTCACTTCTATTTATTCCTTACGGTGTCTTTTTTTCTCTCTGTGCTGCTTCTTCGTTCTTCTCAGTTTTCTTGCTCTTATTTTTTTTAAACGAGCACACGCGCGTGCCCTGATTCTCGCCTCAAGTGAACGGCCTATTTGTTCAAGCAATTTAAAATTACCAGTGTGAAGAAGACTCGTCTCTCTATGGGCGCGTGTAAATGAACGTCCGTCGAGATATGTGTAACAAATGCACGTGCAGACGAATAACAATTACTATGCACACACTGCGCAAGAACGCGTTACGCAAGAACAAGTGGGCACTCTCTGTATACATATATACGTATGTAGGGTGTCCCACGTAACTTTAGCAAAACTTTAAAGATACACAAGCGTTGCGCTTGTGTTGCGCAACGTAGCCAGACGGAACCACGGTAATGTTGTTTGCCGTCGCTTGGAGATAGTCACATTATTTTTTTACATTCCGCCTAATCCCATAATCAGTACTAATTAAATAATGACCTTCTCAAACAATGTAATTAGATGAAAAGTATCATAAGAAAATTGTAGAGGAACACGAAAAGAAACCGATACAGCTTTCTGTTGCTCGATACGTGCCACGTTAGTGTTTTTCCTAGCGTGAAAGAAACCGGCGAATACACGCAAAATTTCCGCGCGACTGGCCGCTCGAGACAGTATGTATGTATGTATGTATGTATGTATGTATGTATGTATGTATGTATGTATGTATGTATGTATGTATGTATGTATGTATGTATGTATGTATGTATGTATGTATGTATGTATGTATGTATGTATGTATGTATGTATGTATGTATGTATGTATGTATGTATGTATGTATGTATGTATGTATGTATGTATGTATGTATGTATGTATGTATGTATGTATGTATGTATGTATGTATGTATGTATGTATGTATGTATGTATGTATGTATGTATGTATGTATGTATGTATGTATGTATGTATGTATGTATGTATGTATGTATGTATGTATGTATGTATGTATGTATGTATGTATGTATGTATGTATGTATGTATGTATGTATGTATGTATGTATGTATGTATGTATGTATGTATGTATGTATGTATGTATGTATGTATGTATGTATGTATGTATGTATGTATGTATGTATGTATGTATGTATGTATGTATGTATGTATGTATGTATGTATGTATGTATGTATGTATGTATGTATGTATGTATGTATGTATGTATGTATGTATGTATGTATGTATGTATGTATGTATGTATGTATGTATGTATGTATGTATGTATGTATGTATGTATGTATGTATGTATGTATGTATGTATGTATGTATGTATGTATGTATGTATGTATGTATGTATGTATGTATGTATGTATGTATGTATGTATGTATGTATGTATGTATGCATGTATGTATGTATGTATGCATGCATGCATGTATGTATGTATGTATGTATGTATGTATGTATGTATGTATGTATGTATGTATGTATGTATGTATGTATGTATGTATGTATGTATGTATGCATGCATGCATGCATGCATGCATGCATGCATGCATGTATGTATGTATGTATGTATGTATGTATGTATGTATGTATGTATGTATGTACGTATGTATGTATGCATGCATGCATGTATGTATGTATGTATGTATGTACATATATTATGCACGGGCCACTATCACCCTTCATTCTATGTCAGACGCGATGAACAGGAGGTGCTGGCCGACGGGTTAAGAGGGCGGCTTTGGTATATAGACACGAGGATCACATTTCCCGTCTTTCAGCGCAGAAAGCTTTGGCTAATTCTGGGCATTTCCATTTCGTGAGTGGGAGGCTCTGAGGATCGAGTGAAGACATGGCTTGAATACGTTCAATTAGTCATGGTTTGCTGGTCTTGCCCCCCCCCCCACGGGTTGCGAATACGAGATATGCAAAGCACGAGCAGGCTGCCAGGCACTGCAGATTACAGAGGAACGAACTTACCAGCCCACACACTCTTATGCGTGGGGCGCCTAGCTCTCTCCGATTAACGGCGCTCATTACGGAGCAGCGGATTTCTATGGCAAAGTCCTTTGGCGAAGAACTTAGAAATGCGATTTCCCGGTACCGTTCTATAATGCGAGCGCCATTTGTTCTTCGTCGATGTTAATGTTTTTTTTCTAGGACAAAGTCAGCAGCAGAGGTTTCATTTTCACTTGAAACAAGGAACGCAAACAGCCGGATTCGACTGAAAACATTTCTCACGTGCTTTCTCTTTTGCTTTATTTTTCTTGTTTTACTTCTGTTCTCTTATAGCATTTCGGTGCGATGACTAATTGGAAGAGCAATGACTGGCGAGAGCCTTATGGTGAGATAACGAATCGGCGAGCGCTCGGAGAATCCCGGATTAATAGAAACAAGCGCGGGTCCTGAATTTTCACTGATTGAGCGTTAAGAACTTCGCCACGTGGCACCACGGCAAGCTGTGGCAGGCTCCAACGCGAGAACGTACCCTCCAGACCGAGACAAAAGCAAACATTATCAATAAAAAATAAACTAAGACGTCGTCTTTTAACTCGTAATACGAGTGAGCCGTGCGGTGAAAAGCGCACCAAACGAATGGTAACTAAACTATGTTTTAATTAAGGAACTGTTTCATTGTAATGAATTTGCAAAATTCGAGCTTCATACAAGGATATACGGAGCGCAACCGCTAGAAGACACTGAGTCCATAAAACGGCTGTTAACTCGAACGTTCTGGGATAAAAAGAAAGTGCTGCAGATCCAATGTGCCCTATTGGAATCGATATACAGCGAACATTGCGAGGCAGTATTCACGCGTACCTGCTCATCTGGCTCAGGGATGCCCAGAGCGAGGAACTCTGCGATGCGATATACCAGTGAACGCAACCAGCGTTATATAGGGTTTGAAAGAGGCAAGTCCAGACGGCCAGGCGGCGCAGCGCATGCGCAACTTGAGGCCATCTCCTCCAGTGCCCTCTCTCTCGCCTCATCGAGGTTCTCTCAACGCCTTCTACACACCAGGCCTGTGCACTCTGCTTTATGAAGTCATGCTACTACGGCCGAAATTTCCACTGCCAAGCCCAGCGTGCCGAAAGCAGTGACGTCAAAACCTCCGCGGCTTACTCGGGAGCATCCCCATTCGATACCACGGCAGTGGGGAAAAGTTAGCATGACGTGCATCAGCCTTGTGGTGTCTATGAGGCATTGGCTCTCCACATCGAGGCCTGCTTGCCCTCTTTGCCAGCGGCCAAAGACCCACACGAGGAGGCTCGCTTCCCTCCTCTGCGGCGGGCGAAGTAGTGTGAAACACCGCTCCTAGATGGCGCCGCCGCCCCCCAACCGAGCGTGAGCTATTCGGTGAGAGCGCACGAGCAGCAGCAACAGCAGCAGGCCGCAGCCACGGTCAGCAAGAGTGGCACAGAAAGGGTTCAGAAAGAAATCTTTCGCTTTAAAAAGAATAATAAGCATTCAGTCCTACTCAGTACGGGATAGCGAGACCAAAAACGACAACCACGCCGACAGCAACAACGTCAACGAAGACGTCAATAACAGTTGCTACAACAACTTACGGCAGTGACACAAGCGCTGGCGACGATGAGGACAATGATCATGACGACAGCGGCACTATAATGACGAAAACGCTGCCACCGACAAAGATGACGTCAGTGAAGCGTGATGACCATGAAGTCAAGGTGGTTGTGAAGAGGCCGAAGGTGACTAGGACGGTGATAACAACTATCTGCTTCAATTCACGAAGGTGTCTTTTTGGGAGCCCTGCTTAACCAAATAGTGAGGCCAGAAAGCAACACTAGGTTTCTTTTTTTTTACTTTCTGGACGCAGCAGACTTCAGGACCTGAATGTGTACAAACATTGAAGATTGCCTGTTTCCGAGAGGCAGTGCTGCTCAACGCGACCAGGTCCATAGAGCCTTGCTAACTGTTCTTTTTCCTTTTTTTAGCGTGTTCCTCTCTGTCATCTTTCTAACCCCTATCCCCCATCCCCAGTTTAGGGTAGGAAACCGAAGATTCATATCTGGCTAACCTCCCTGCCTTTCCTTTTCATTCTCTCTCTCTCTTCACGCAGAAAACTGACTTGGTCTCCCGTTTTCTGTGTTCCTACTTTCATTTTTTCGTCTCTGTCATTTGTTTATTTTCAGTTTTCTTCCTATTTCTTTGTTTCCTATCTTCTGCTCCTCTTTTCATTCCCTCCTCCTGAAAGAGTAGGCAGGCGTTGTGCCCCTCTCAGTGGCAGTTGTCAAGTTACTCCCTCCGTGCTTCCTCTGTGCGCTTGTATGTTCCCGTAACTAATAATAATGCTAATACATGCGCGTCGTTCAGGGGAAGCGTCTAATCGAAACTCCCGTTCTGTATTTTGTCCTTTTCTCTCCCCCTTACCCCTCGCGTCGTGTGAAGTAACACATTAGAGTAACCTAGTTAATCTCCGTGCCTTTAATTTTCTTCGTCTCTCTTTGTGTTGATTCTTTTGAAGCTCGTCTTTCAAACACTGCTAGGATACTGCACCTGATTCTGGTTTTCCATCCCAGCAAGGGGAGTGCGGTCATCTTCATCAAGGAATTTGTCTTAAGCACCTGTGGAGCTGCAGGGGTCATTACTGCGAGCGTCATGAAGACAATAACCAATCGAATTTAATGTAAAGATCTTACCGTGGGAAAGTAGCATATGTGTGTGATGCGTTAGGAGCATGACATACATGGCTACTTCAAGGATTTAGAAAGCATGGGAGTAGTCCGATGGAATTTTCCCCGTTCACCCATTTCTATGCCATATTTTAAGCAGGAGCATTACTTAGAGAAGAGAACGTGCTCTAACATGTTTGTCTTTGAGGGCAGGAGGAAGACCGAGAAATTCAGCATATATATTTTACGAAATTGGCATTACAAACGTCGCCTAAGAATGAGAATGGAATTAGAAGCCCGCAAATTGAAATTTGCGAAACTGAATAGAAAGGACATTCGAATAATGATGACATGGGGCGATACTTTCTAACAATTCTTTTTCTTTTTCATTTTTTTGTATTTCGTCAATAGCTGGTACAAAACTGAGACCCCAGCCATGGCTGTGACCGCGCCACACAATGAAAGACACATAAGAACTGGTATAAATAACAAAAATGATATTTCTACGAAATTAGGCTGGTGAATGAGGAGACGAATAGCTTGATCGCAGTAACTCATATAGTGTTTGATAAATGTTCTAATAAAACCTTTACTTCGAAGGAAAGCTTTCGGTGCAGTATTAGGTACGAGCTGGATCGATTTCAGCTACAAGGTCCGTAACAAATCTTTCACGAAGGAGCTTTTACACTTCGTTCGGAATACCAGTTACCACCACTGATCATAGCCATAGGCGTGATGGCGGCATGATCGCTGCGGCGATGCCCAATTTAGGAGAATCCTACACTAGGAGAGAAAAATTGAAAAGAACAGCAGACAGATTAATGAGATAATAATTCTGTTGGCTACGCTGTCCCGGGGAAAGCAAAATTGAGTATTAATAGATTGACAAGTAAGATAACCTCTGTTAATATAAACCCTGGAAGCCAATACGCTATTCTTAAGGTTATAAACACCTAGATCAACTTAAAATAGGCTTGTTAGTCATTCCCAGCTAAATCAAAGTTATCATAGTTCTTTATTCTTACGCATAAGCCTTGCTTGCACGCTTCATTGGCATGTTTATTTTGCTTTTTATATAGGATCGTCTCTTGGTAGGCGACAACGAGAACGACGACGAAGACATCAAGAACAACAACAGTGACGACGACGGTGACGACCACACAGCAGCAATAACAACAACAAACAAAGATAACAAATACAACAACGACGACGACAACAAAAACAACAACAACAGCAATAGCAACAACAACGACGACGACGACGACGACGGCGACAACGACAACGATAACAGCAATCAAACTGTCACATTTCGAAGGGCGACCGTTCTGTCCGACGAACAAGCGCAATAGCCGCTACTAGACGAACGCTGAGTAAACTAGACACATATTCAATTTGAATTAATTTGCGAGTTTTCACACACCTCCGGCAACACGAGCTGGAGGTATAGGACACAGGTCAGTGCACCAACTGACAGTCGTCGTTTGTTTGCAGTGTGTTGTCTATAGGGCTGGTAAATATACATTGCAGTTCAATAAATCCAGCAATTGAACTAAGGTATCTTTAGCAATTAGGGTATTTTTAGCAATTCATTACCAGCTGTAAACATAGCGGGTTGCGGACAAGAGGAGATTGGGAATTTACCCAAACCAGCAGGTTTACGCGAAGAACCAGTATGCACTAACCTCTACGAGTGGAACAGGCGTCATAAGAATGCTTGAGAAGAGACAGCAAAATATACAGAGTGTTTCAGCTAACTTTAGCGAGAGTTTAAGAACGTGAGGATGCTGTCTAAGAGGACGCGACTAAATGCATGTGGCTCACTTTTGTATGTGGTGTGTCACGTTGTTTTTGTATTTTGCTTAATTAGATAATTAGTCAAGATTAAATTAACCAACTTCTGAAACAATGAAGCTAGGAAAGGAATTCAAAATTACAAAGTTGCAGAGTGGTTTGCAAAATGTCCAAATAAACAGTTTATGTCTTTCTATCTATTAGTATTAGTGTTTTTCAGGTTACTGCGAATGCCTGCGAAATACAAAAAACACCACGTGACAAACCTGTTGGCGCGTCGTGTTTGCTTCGTGAGATACATATATATATATATATATATATATATATATATATATATATATATATATATATATATATATATATATATCGCATAAGAATAAAGACGGCGTACGTGATAACTCCTTCATTTTTACTGTGAAACATTTCGGCTGGTGGGCCAGCCTTCGTCAAGAGTGCGATTGCAAGCACACCGAGCTCAATTTATACATGTATGCACTGGTGAAGGCTCTGGCCAATGTGCTTTTTTCGCTGCCACTACTTTCTCTCTCTCTCTCGATTATATATATATATATATATATATATATATATATATATATATATATATATATATATATATATCCCCATTGGCGGCAGATATATATATACATACATATATATATATATATATATATATATATACGAAATAGCCAAACTTTTGATCTTAATTTCGGTTTCTAGTCCCTCTTCTTGCCGTTCTAACTACAGTGCGTGGTCACGCACGATGTGCACTAGACTCCGAATGATGACAAGAATGTTGAAAGGCAGCCAACTTATTCAACGTAATTAAGAAAGAAAATAGGTGCTTCAGCTGAGGCCGAAGAAGCGAGAAACGGGATAGGGAGAGAAAAATGCTCGTTATAACTTTAGGAGACAGGAAGATAACAGTACGAATTAGAAAGCACACGGTCGCCGCCAATATTATAGTCGACATACGAGGAAGAAAGTTTGGCGGGGCATGTAATGAGCGGGTGGTCTTTATTGAACCGGTGGTCTATATTCAGGATACACAATGAGTGCCAAGAGAAAAGGAAGTGCAGTCGATAACGCCAGAGAATTGGGCGGTGTGCCGAAGTGAGGAAATTCCCGGGCACACTACAGAGTCGTGTGGCGCAATTACGACCGGGGTAATCGGAGTTGGCCGCGAGAAGCGTTGGTCCTGCAGGGGACATAACTGAGATCGATTGGGATGAGCCAATGGGGACAGGCGCGACGGAGGCCACGTGTTCGTGACGTATGCCGAAACGTGGGTTTGACCTGTCCCCATTGGCGGCAGTGTACCCTGCCCTCCCCGCCAACAAACTCGCTTGCTCTTACTGAACCTTCTCGCGGTGAGTCTACAAGGTCGGCCATTCGCTAATGACGGTGAAGACGGCCGTAATTTAATGACAGCTTTGAAGAAACTTTCAATCTCCTTCAAAAATACCGGTAAAGAAATGTTTTCCTCATCTCACTGGCTGCAAACACGCATGTTGCAACCTTGCATATGAGGTAGTAGCGGCCTTGCAAATTAGGTGAATATTGCGGCTTTAACTAGGATAACGCCCAAATCACCACTCGCTTCCATAGGCCTCCTGTAGAGAATCCAAACGTGAAAAAAAAAAGAAAGATTGGGCATAATATGAAATGACAAACACAGCTGGCCGTGTCACTTCTGTCACCTGTGCCAGCTTGTGTCCCGTCTTTCGCGCCGTTTGATTTCCTTGCGCGTCCACCAACGATCCAAGTTCAGCACGCTCTTGCGCCTCGTATGGCATTCTTTTACGCACCAAATGACGTCGCTGCGTCGAACTTGTGCCTTTTGGAGCGCCCGACAGCTTAAAGTGTTCGTTAGCTTCTTTTGCCAGTGGCGACAACAGAACGGGCGTACCTAGGAAAGGATAATCACGACTGCCTTGCTCACTTAACCAAGGAGTTGCTTCCTAACCATTACAGGAAAGAAAGTTAAGCCAAACAAGACGCGAAAGGGAGGCGGCACTTTCATCCCATTTGTGCGCCCGCTCTTTAATGATCTCGTTCTCCATCAGACTTGATCTGAACCACGCGTTAAAAGAAACAGCAGCAAAATAAAAATGCCACTGCCGCTGCATAAAGCTAAAACCCCACTTTCGTCCGCAGTGCCCTAGGGGTAAAGAAAACACGCCACGTCGACGTCGTGTCAACAAATGCGGCGTAATGGAAACTAAACAAGTACCGCCTAATACGTGTCTCACTGTGAAAGCAAACAGAAGAATCGAAAAAGTATGCTTCGGACGAAAAAAAAAATGGAATACTTTGTGGAAGCAACCGTGTTCAAAGTGCTTCTCATACGGGGTACAGAAAGTTTTCTTCGTGTTGCGTGGGCCATCCTGAACTTTACCGAAATGTCTGCGGTTGGAACGGATGAAGCTTGTCTTCAAAAAAGAAGACGCGAAAGAAATTGAACCGTACCGCAAGATACGTGTACTCAGGAAGAAGACCTGCGCAAACAAGAGATCTGTGAACGTGCAGGTGGTTAGGGCCTTGTTTCATGCGGTCACTAAAACCTCATCCCCTCCTTCCTCTCCCCTATCTAGCATCTCACTCGGTATCACCTTACGTTGCATGAGATGAATCCTTTAGAAGGCGAGGGCTTACGAGTGGTGGGCTGGTTGCTTCGTTTTATGGTATATGTGCGTAGCTGCATTTGGCTCAAGCTAAGAGACACACACAGAAGATGAACAGGACAAGCGCGACGGAGGCCACGTGGTCGTGACGTATGCCGAAACGTGTGGTTGACGTGTCCCCATTGGCCGGAATGTACTGTGCCCTGCCCTCTCTCCCAACTAACTCTCTTGCTCTTACTAAACGCTTCTCGGCGTCAGTATACGAGCTCGGCCATTCGCTAATTAACAACGGTGAAGACGACCGTAATACAATAAGTGCATTGAAGAAACTTTCAATCTCTTTCAAAAGTCCAGGTAAAGAAATGGCTTTCTCATATCACTGGTTGTAAACACTTATGTTGGAACGTTGCGTATTAGGTGGTAGTAGCATTGCAAATTAGATGAATATTCTCTTCATACTATGGGTTTGACAGTCGAAATGAAATGTTATTTTGTTTGGACAGCTGTGTTTCCATGCCGTGGGGTCTGCAGCAGCTCCAGCGGACATGTTTTTTTAACGCAAACTATACCCTTATGAGAGTAATCTGTGCAAGAGTTGCTGTTCATCGGATAAGGAATAGCTGACACCGCAACCACAATTCAGCATCTGCTTTTGATGATTGTAAATAAATATTTAGGCGTTCATAAAAATAACAAACACGCACTGTAGCACTTCGCTTGTTACGATGGTCTGCCGGTATTTTTCAGTAGTTACCAATATCTGCCTACGTCAAAATAAATAATAATCATAATAATTACTTGTGTTCAGCCACCATTCTACGATAACGTTATTCTCTTTCTCGCCAATTCGGTAACTCAAGCTTGCCATTTTTGGGGGAGAAATATGAACGAACTTCGCATCGCTTAATTCGTAGCGCTTGTATATTTGTTTTATATCGATAAGGGCCTTTGAAGAGAGTAAATTCTGAATCAGAACGCATATGCATATTTGATAAAAATGACCACCAAATAGCAAATGTAATACCGAATATATTCAAATTTATGAAGCAACACGAGATGCGAAGCTGACGTGGAGTCCGTGTAGTAAAAAAAAAATCAAGCTTTAATAGTTTCACTCATTGTAATGTAATACATTTTACGAGAAAGTGTCCGGACAGCCAATGCTCGTAAATAAACACACGCGCATTCGTTTATTTTATGAACCATGGCAATATCCACTAACAGTGTTGCGTTCCCTGAAGAAGAGATGGGTGGCAGTACAGCACCGCACAGTGTTTTACACGTATGCAACCATGGTCAGGCTGATCCACTAACAAACCGGAACAAATATCTATATAGGTTAGCTACAAAGGAGCCATTCTGATTCAATGATTGAGAATGACTGGCTATGCTGCGGCAAACTAATTCGGAAAACTCCCCACAAATTAGTTCTGCTGCCCCCCCCCCCCCCCAGTCTCCAGTAACACCTGTATTCTCAAGCGATCCTCGGCGAGAAGAGTTTCTGTCCATCGATGGATGGATAGGTGGATGGATGGATGGATGGATGGATGGATGGATGGATGAATGGATCGACGGATGGACGGATGGATGGATGGATGGATGGATGGATGGATGGATGGACGGACGGACGGACGGACGGATGGATGGATGGATGGATGTTATGTTATGTTATGTTATGGTATGAGCGTCGCCTTTGCAACGGGGCGGTGGGTTGCGTCACCAAGCTCTTGCTACTATACTGCCTAATGTTCTGCCTAGGTTAAAAAAAAGAAAAGAAAAGGCTCCAACGACTTGAGCACAGCACCGCCTTTGGACAGAAAAAATCGTCATGGAGTGCGAATGAGCTGCAGTGACCACTTTTATCGAGCAGCGCCGCTGTCGTCCACTTCTTTTTTTTAGGCGCGGTCGGCTGTTGAGTGGAGGAACGTTCTTGAATACGGGGTCGTAGTGCTTTGGTCTCGTATGTAATTTAAGAACAAATCGCAACTTCTAATTGTGAATTATCGAATCGAATACGAATCGAATAGCAGCCATTATTGGATTCGCATTCCAGTTTTAAAATATTCGCGCACCCCTAAGTATTGAAAAAAAAGTAGTAGAGAAGGTGATGAGAGGGCTTCATTTCCAGTACTTCTTGAACTTTCGTTTTCAGTCATTAACTACATTGGGTCCCACTAAAATTTGGCTTTTTATGTCTGGTTTTTACCGTTTCTGTCTGTTCCAGTTCCAACGTTGCGAACAAGAAGAGTAAAAAAAAGAAGCTCCAAAAGCATGCAGGGCCTTTCCAAAGTGATTAAACCTAAATTTGGGATATTTGATTGGAGTGCAAGAAACAATATATGCCTGATAGATTGCCGCAATATAAATTATTCGTTTCTTTCCACACTTCTTTCTTTTTTCTCTGGGCTCTTTAATTAAGAAAGGCCATTCAGAAGGCGTCCATTTGTAGTTCCAGCTGCTAAATAGCTTTATTGCGCAAAACTAATCTAACTGTCACAGCTGAGCTCGATATATAACAAAGCACTTTCAAACGGATTTCTAAGCTCTAAGCTCTCTAATAACTTTCGCGAACAGTAACCTTGCATTCAGAAAAAAATCACGATGCTATTAAGGGACAGCGATTAATGGCAACTACTCGCACCAGCACGAAAAATTGGGCGGTCGTTATGAATTGGTGTGCTATAAATTCTTACCTTCGTAGCTCCAACAGTGTTTCCATTATTGACGCCAATCTTCAGGCATTCAGCGAGCTCGTTTGAGAAATGCGGCCTTGCTATTTTCTTTACACTTATGCCTCTTGAGCATTGTGCGGCGCTTTTCGTAATTTGTCGATCACCTTTTCAATATTGTTTGAATATCACTGATTGCTAGAGTTTTTGCGTCAAAATTCCGGTAGGTTTAACCAATGAGCCCACTACTCGATTTTCCTTACTCACTGATTGATTGACCTATTGATTGAATGATTGATTGATTGAGTCATGCACCGTAGATTTTAATTCGGCGGCGCCGGATTAAGTCGAACTATAGCTGCAGTCTTCCGACACAACATATTGACGTTCTTGTGTTACGTTCTCCTAAGAAAAATACGGGGAAGGCGGCAGACAAAAATTCAAGAAGATGAGCAAAACGAGAACAAGGTGAAAGCAGGAGCCAACGTTTCGACAAGCGGACTTGTCTTCTTCAAGGCCTCAGAGTAAGGCCAAAGGTCTCCTGGTCAAAGGCCTTCTGGAGTAAGGCCAAAGGCCCTCAGGGTAAGGCCACAGGCCTCCTGATTTAAGGCCTTTTGGTGTAATGCCAAAGGCCTCCTCAAAGTAAGGTCGAAGGCCTCCTGGTCTAAGGGCTTTTGGATTAAGGCCCTCCTCCGAGTAAGACCACCAGGGCTGAAAATAGCACCAACCACCTCAGGCCTTACAGCGCAAACGGGACAGGCCTCGAACCACTGAGGCCTGCATAAAAATTTGCCTGAAAGTTCTTAGCCGGTTGTTGTCTGATACTAAGAAGACCGGACGTCGAATCTTGGCATACTTATGTGATGCCCCCTTAAGCACATAAACAGGCACACAAGCATATATCTGAAGTTTTAGGAAGTCCACGAGATGCTTCTCGCATTTAACAGCATGACGCTTAACAAGTGTGAAGGTTGAGAAACGTAAGATATTTCGCCTCGATACTGAAAGCCGTATTCTCGAACCATCCTCGACATGAAGTTTTTCGCCACTCCACCCAGTTGAGCAGAGCGTCATCCCTCGACTGAAGCTTATGCTGCGCTTCGCAAGGATTGAAGTGGAATGTCAGTGACGCACAGTGACCACTTCTGTCGTGCAAAAAAATTAGGAAAGAAACAATTTATGATAACCCAAAGAAAGCTCATTACTTTTTGAAGCGAGCTCAGGATGCTTCAGAACCCGCATTTATAAGGCGAGATACACGATGGAAGAAGAAAGCATGTGTTTGCTGCGGTAAAGCTAGGGAAACATTGGAGCATGTTTAATTAGAATGTGAAAATTTCTGCCCAGCGGTTGATGAAGGCACCATTGGCCTCCTTGAACCCGTTGTGTTCAGCCAGAGCAGGGGGAAAGTAAACATGTCCGCAGTAGAGATTAGTAAGCGGCGATAGGAAGATTGAGGGAAGAAAAGTAGGGAAAACATCAAATAACGGAGGAGTGCTAAACCAAAGTTCGCAGTAGTGGCTCAGATAGTTTTATCATAATTCTTTGTGTGCGTGTGTCGTTTAAATATAGGTAGTACATCAAGAGAAATAATAACAAGGGCTTGGAGGCGCAACCCATTCCCTCGTTTCAAAGGGGACGCTCAAAGCAATCATCCATCTATCCTCGGGTAGTGTGGGAGTGTTGATTGCAGGGACGTTTTAAAATACGGGAGTAAATCCGGTCACAAAATGGCAGAATTGGCGACATTGACATTATCTTTACGCCGTGACGAAAAGCAAAATTTGTTGACGGCTTGCAGTGATACTGTTAGGTATGATGCGGTTGCTCATAAGAAAAAAAAATAAGAAATGAGAGTGCTGCGTGTCTTTCTTGAGGGCGAGCGCTCGTGCAACATTAACCGCGTTTGCAGGACGTGCCCACTTTGGTCGTTTGAATAAGTCCCTTTAAGGTAACGAAACTATGCTCAGGAACCAAGAGTTATATTACCACAGAGCTCAAACTTTCACAAGGTATTCCGAAAGGTGACTTTTTGGTAGATCCATCGAATCCTCTCTCCGCTTTTCAGTACAGAGTAATTACTCTGAATCAAGTACTGCTTGACTGGCGGCATCTTTTTGTGTGTGAGATATTCAATTCATTAACTGAGGTGCCCATTCATTCACGCAGCGCCGACTGGACAGCCGTAGACGGAGGGTGTCCGTTGAGAAAGGTTGCAAAATACGCCCCGTGCCAAATGCACCGCATTCCTGGCCATGCGCAGGCCACCAAAAGTCACAGTGAGATGATACGGGAAGTTCTTTTTTTTTCGTATTTTGCTCGCTCACGTGGTTCTTTGAATCATTACTTATCATGAAGTCTGCTCCCAAACACAGTTGCTCGTCCACGTCCTTCTTGTCTTTTGTGTAAAAACCTTCACAGTAAACCGAACGAAACAAAAAACAAAGGCAGATGAGGTACTGACCAACGTATACGTGTGGAACATGTAGTTTTTCACTAATCTTCGTTCGCGTTGGACCACTCGTCTCTGCTGCTTTCTTCAAGATGGGGGATAATATACACAGCCGTATATTAACTCTTATCTGCAGCTGTAGTCTATAGCTTAACCGTAACTTCCTATGGAGAAGAGGTGGCAAGCTAACTATACGCATAGAGTATCCACAACGGGAAGGTTTCGCAAACAACCTAGCAGGTAAAATATAACGAAGCGCGTGTTTGCGTTATGCCAATTTTACCAATGAGCTTATACTCATGGCCCCGCCGCGTCAGCTATTGCATTGCGCTGTTGAGCTGAATGTCGCGGGTTCAATTCCAACCGCTGCAGCCGCTCTGCGATGGAGGTAAAATGAAAAAAAAAAAGAATATACTGGTTTACTTAGGTTTAGGTGCACGTTAAGGAAACCCAGGCGGTGGTTGTGGTCAAAATTAATCCCGAATCCGCCACTAAACCACATTATTCATAATACGATAGTGGTTTATAGTGCGGAAAACCCCAGAAGTAAGTACTTTCTTTTTTTTTTACCTCGCGCGCGGAATCCTATAGCTTGTTGAGTCTCCATTAGCGAGGCAACGTCCATTCTAGTTTACTATTAGTGCCTAAAAAAGTTTCCGAAACTTCTTTTGTCTAGAATGCAAAGCGCGGCGTCCGAGTGTGAACACTCGCAGATCACGTGACTCTCCAGCACGCATTCGCGAAGGACCAACTCCGGAAGCGTCCGTCCTAATCGAGTCTTAACGACCTGGGTGCACGTAACGCAACAAGACGTACCCACTGATCGCGTTTCTCTCCCACTTGAAAGAAAGGAAAAAGAAAGAGAGCGAGCGAAAGCGAGAGAAACAAACGAAAAAGCTGAACGCGCTCATAATCTCGTTTAAACGCGTGCTTCTCTCGAGAGCGCGAGAGATTGTCTCGCGTGCTGGCTTGCCAGGAATCGTAATTCACTTGGCGCAGCTATCAAGGCTGTTGCGCGCGGCTCCTCTCCCCCACCCCCTTTCCTCTTTTCCAGGTTATAGCACCCAGACAGCTAGCAAGAGATGCTTATACATACCGTCTTTCTGCCGTTGCCGGCCAACTTGCGATACGGCACGCAAGGAGCAAGCGCAAATGGAATGTTAGAGAGAGAGAGAGAGAAAGAGAGAGGGGGGAGCAATTCTTTCCGGGAGATTAGAACAATGGTCGGGCACGGGCGAATTACAGGCTTGCGTGTTCTTGAGTTGCCTAGGAGCTATCCAGCTCTGAAAGGAAATCGTGGACACCAGTGGCAGCAGAACTTTCTTTATTTCTCACTGTAAATTCATAACACGATTACTCTTGTTTACGGTGGTGGCTGTTAGGAGTAGCTGACCCATTTCTTTATTTTTCAATTTGTAGTCGCAGCTGTCACGCTCGCTTTTCTTGAGGAATGAAGACACATGAAAGCAAGCCTGTCTGTCACCGCCATAATTAGATTCATCTTCATCATCATCAGCCTGGTTACGCCCACTGCAGGGCAAAGGCCTCTCCCATACTTCTCCAACTACCCCGGTCCCGTACTAATTGTGGCCATGTTCTCCCTGCAAACTTCTTAATCTCATCCGCCCACCTAACATTGTGCCGTCCCCTGCTACGCTTCCCTTCCCTTGGAATCCAGTCCGTAACCCTTAATGACCATCGGTTATCTTTCCTCCTCATTACATGTCCTGCCCATGCCCATTTCTTTTTCTTGATTTCAACTATGACGTCATTCACTCACGTTTGTTCCCTCCCCTAATCTGCTCTTTTCTTATCCCTTAACGTTGCACCCTTCATTCTTCTTTCCATAGCTAGTAGAGGATTACGGCGGCTGTGGAGTCGCTACAGATATATTTCAGGATTTTTACATACGGCTCATCTACACCCTGATTCCGTAATGTCTCCTCCATGACTGCTGAGCTTTCGACTGAATCAAATGCTTTCTCGTAATCAATGAAAGCGATATATGAGGGTTGGTTATATTCCGCATGTTTCTCTATCACATGATTAATAGTGTGAATATGGTATATTGTTGAGTAGCCTTTAAGGAATCTAGCCTGGTCCTTTGGTTGACAGAAATCTAAGCTGTGCCTGATTCTATTTGCGATTACCTTAGCAAATACTTTGTAGGCAACGCACAGTAAGCTGATCGGTCTATAATTTTTCGTCTTTGGCGTCCCCTTTCTTATGGATTAAGATTATGTTAGCGTTCTTCCAAGATTCCGGTACGCTCGAGGTCATGAGGCATTGCGTATACAGGGTAACCAGTTTTTCTAGAACAATCTGCCCACCATCGTTCAACAAATCTGCTGTTACCTGATGCTCCCCAGCGGCCTTCCCCCTTTGTATAGCTCCCAAGGCTTTCTTTACTTCTTCCGGCGTTACCTGTGGGATTTCAAGTTCCTCTAGACTATTCTCTCTTCCATTATCGTCGTGGGTGCCACTGGTACTGTATAAATCTCTATAGAACTCCTCAGCCACATGAACTATCTCATCCATATTTGTAATGATATTGCCGGCTTTGTCTCTTAACGCATACATCTGATTCTTGCAAATTCCTAGTTTTTTCTTCATTGCTTTTAGGCTTCCACCGTTCCTGAGAGCATGTTCAATTCTATCCATATTATGCTTCCTTATGTCAGCTGTCTTACGCTTGTTGATTACCTTCGAAAGTTCTGCCAGTTCTATTCTAGCTGTAGGGTTAGAGGCTTTCATACATTGGCGTTTCTTGATCAGATCTTTCGTCTCCTGCGATAGTTTACTGGCATCCTGCCTAACGGAGTTTCCACCGACTTCCATTGCACACTCCTTAATGATGCCCACAAGATTGTCGTTCATTGCTTCAACACTAAGGTCCTCTTCCTGAGTTAAAGCGGAATACTTGTTCTGTAGCTTGATCTGGAATTCCTCTATTTTCCCTCTTACCGCTAACTCATTGATCGGCTTCTTATGTACCAGTTTCTTCCGTTCCCTCCTCAGGTCTAGGCTAATTCGAGTTCTTACCATCCTGTGGTCACTGCAGCGCACCTTACCGAGCACATCCACATCTTGTATGATGCCAGGGTTAGCGCAGAGTATGAGGTCTATTTCATTTCTAGTCTCGCCGTTCGGGCTCCTCCACGTCCACTTTCGGCTGTCCCGCTTGCGGAAGAAGGTATTCATTATCCGCATATTATACTGTTCTGCAAAGTCTAATAAGAACACTCCCCTCCTATTCCTAGTGCCTATGACATATTCCTCCACTGACTTGTCTCCAGCCTGCTTCTTGTCTACCTTGGCATTGAAGTCGCTCATCAGTATAGCGTATTTTGTTTTGACTTTACCCATCGCCAATTCCACGTCTTCATAGAAGCTTTCGACTTCCTGGTCATCATGACTGGATGTAGGGGCGTAGACCTGTACGACCTTCAATTTGTACCTCTTAATAAGTTTCACAACAAGACTTGCCTCCCTCTCGTTATTGCTATAGAATTACTGTATGTTGCCAGCTATAACCTTAATAATCAGGAATTCGACTCCGGGTTCTCGTCTTTCCGCTAAGCCCCGGTAGCACAGGACGTGCCCGCTTTTTAGCACTGCATATTGTCACGTGCTAAAGCAGGAGTAAGTGACAGTACGAGTAGCCAGAGACGAAAAAATGCCAAGCACTAAGCGACGGTTCTCCAGCTGGCGCGGGTTCCTTGACCTCGTCGTCTTCTTCGCCGTTTTGCTGGGCACGCAATGCTGAATGGTCGCTGGCTCATAACACCAGGTGGCATTATTCCCCCTCCCTATGAAGCATCGACTCGATGCTCAAACACAAGACGTACACGGAAAGTACGCACATTAGGTAAGACATTAAAAAAAAGGGGAAAAAGCGCTAGCACACATACGGGCATGCACACGAGGTAAAAAAAATTGGGTTCTGTCGTCGGGAACAAAAAAATAGAAAAAAACACTTCGCAGTTCTTTGGAGGACGACGCGACGACAGCAAAAACAAAAGTTTGTTTCACCGGTAGACTTAACATCACCGTGCAAAATACGGCTTGAGGCGGACGACATGTACAGTCTCTGCGCGCGGTAAACGGCGCTTGGGCGATGGTAGGTCTCCGTCCGGAACCACTTCATAATTCACGTCGCTTACACGCCTTAGTACCGTGTATGGTCCGAAGTACTTGCTCAGGAGTTTCTCGCTGAGGCCTCGCCGTCTAATGGGGGTCCAAACCCAAACTTGGTCACCAGGCTCATAGGTAACTTGTCGATGGTGAAGATTGTACCTTATGGCATCGGTACACTGCTGCTGTCGTATGTGGACACGGGCCAGTTGACGGGCTTCCTCGGCACGCTGAATGTACTCCTCGACGTCAGGAGCTAACTGGTCGAGCTGATCGATGTCTTCATATGGAATCATGGCGTCGAGCATAGTTTGAACATCGCGACCATAAACGAGGCGAAACGGCGTAAATCGTGTAGTTTCTTGTGTGGCAGTGTTGTACGCAAACGTTACGTACGGCAGGATTTCGTCCCACGTTTTGTGCTGCACATCGACGTACATAGAGAGCATGTCTGCCAGTGTTTTGTTTAGTCTTTCTGTCAAACCATTAGTCTGAGGGTGGTATGCAGTGGTCTTTCGATGACTCGTGTAATTCAACTTGAAGATGTCGTCCAGAAGCTTCGCCGTAAATGCCGTCCCTCGGTCAGTGATGATGAATGATGGTGCGCCATGCCGAAGCACAATGTGATGCATAAAAAACTGGGCAACTTCAGATGCTGTCCTGCGTGGTAGTGCCTTCGTCTCAGCGTAACGCGTCAAGTAGTCCGTTGCGACAATGATCCACTTATTGCCGGAGGAAGACAAGGGAAATGGTCCAAGAAGGTCCATTCCAACTTGATCAAACGGCGTACGCGGAGGGTCGATGGGTCGTAGAAGGCCTGCAGGCTTGAAGGGTGGTGACTTTCGGCGCTGGCATTCACGGCATCCTTTCACGTAGCGTTTGACGCAAGCGGTCAGTCTAGGCCAGTAGTACAGTTGCCGTACCCTGTCCAGAGTCCTTGAGGAACCCAAGTGACCAGATGTCGGCTCGTCGTGGCAGGCTAATAGAATGTCGTCGCGAAGGGCTTGAGGCACTACTAGAAGATGTGGTTTGTCGCCGGCACCTGTGTTTCTTTTGTATAAGATGCCCTCTCGAAGGCAAAATGATGACAACCGTCGCGAAAGTGGGCGAGGAATGGACGCGATGCTGCCTTCTAAGTGATCAATTATGGGCCTTAACTCAGCGTCCGATCGTTGTGTAGCGAGCAGGTCCGGTCTGCTGAGGGCTCCCAGGAAGGCGCTGTCGTCTTCCTCGTCAGGATTCGGAGATTCAACAGGTGCTCTTGATAGCGTGTCAGCATCTTCATGTTTCCTACCTGACTTGTATACGATGGTGATGTTAAATTCCTGGAGTCGCAGACTCCAACGTGCCAATCGTCCAGAAGGGTCTCGGAGGTTGGTCAACCAGCACAAAGCGTGATGATCGGTCACAACTTTAAATGGCCGCCCGTAGAGATACGGCCTAAACTTTGTAGTAGCCCAAATAACCGCGAGGCACTCCTTCTCTGTGGTGGAATAATTGGACTCTGCCCGTGACAGAGTGCGGCTCGCGTAGGCGATCACTCGTTCAGTTCCGTCTTGCCGTTGCACCAGGATAGCTCCAAGACCGATATTGCTGGCGTCAGTGCGTACTTCTGTGTCAGCATCCTCATCAAAATGACCGAGCACAGGAGGAGAAGACAATCGATGTTGTAGCTCCGCAAAGGCAGTCTGTTGTTCAGCAGTCCAGAGGAATGGCACGCCGTCACGTGTAAGGCGAAATAGCGGCTCTGCAATCTTCGAAAAATTTTCAATGAAACGTCGATAATAGGCACACAACCCCAAAAACCGTCGGACACTTTTCTTGTCGGTTGGAGTGGGAAAAGCAGCTACGGCATCAGTCTTCTCGGGATCGGGCCGAACACCTGCCGCGCTCACGACGTGACCAAGGAACTTCAGTTCCTCGTAACCGAAATGGCATTTCTCTGGCTTGAGTGTAAGGTCAGCCAATCGAATGGCTTCGAGTACATTCCGAAGGCGTCGAAGGTGCTCGTCAAAAGTCTCCGAAAAGATAACGACATCATCGAGATAGACGAGGCAGCTTTGCCATTTGAGGTCAGCGAGAACGGTATCCATCATTCGCTGGAATGTGGCTGGCGCGGAACAGAGGCCGAAAGGGAGTACTCTAAATTCGTAAAGGCCGTCCGGAGTCACAAACGCAGTTTTCTCGCGGTCCCGCTCATCTACTTCAATTTGCCAGTAGCCACTTTTCAGATCGATAGAGGAGAAATACTTCGCGCGCCTCAATCTATCCAGAGAATCGTCGACACGAGGCAACGGGTACACGTCTTTCTTTGTGACGTTGTTTAGCTTCCGGTAGTCCACACAAAACCGAAGCGTGCCATCTTTCTTTTTAACGAGAACAACTGGCGATGACCAGGGACTGCATGAAGGCTGTATTACGCCGTCTTGAAGCATTTGCTTCACCTGCGTTTGAATCGCATGTCGTTCTGTCGGGGAAACACGATAAGGCTGTTGCCGTATGGGGGGCACGTCGTCATAGGTGATGATACGGTGTTTCGTAATCGACGTTTGACGTATCTTCGACGACCGTGCAAAGCAAGAGCGGAACTCGAGCAACAGCTCGCGTAGGGGTTGTTTGTTCTCTTCAGGAAGCGTTGGACTAATGTCGACGTTGCGTATAGGTGGTTCAGCATTGTCGATTGCCTCGGAAACAAAACACTCAGTGACATCGGCGATCGGGTCGGCCTAGGCGATGACAGTACCGGGGAAAAGGTGCCGGTGTTCGTAGCTGAAGTTCGTGACAAGAACCTCACAGTGGCCATCACGGAGATCAATAAGGCTTCTTGCTACGCAAACACCTTGAGAAAGCAGGAGAGAGCGATTGCTTTCTGCGACCGCTTCACCGTATAAGAGTCTGTCACATGCCACCTGAACCACGACACTTGCACGTGGTGGTAACGTGACAGCGTCGTCGATGACACGAAGAGGTGCTCGAGGGTGGATGGTGTTGGTCGTCGCTGCGGCGCTCTTTGTCGAGAAAGTGACGAGGCGTTCTCGAATGTCGATGATAGCTCCGTGCTCCCTGAGAAAGTCCATACCGATGATTAGGTCTCGAGAACACTGAGGGAGAATGCTTAAGCTGGCAACAAACGTGGAGCCACGAATCTGTATTCTTGCCGTGCACATGCCGAGTGGGGTGATGATGTGCCCGCCAGCTGTACGAACTGGCGTTTGATTCCAAGGCGTCGTCACTTTCTTCAGAAGGGTGGCCAGTCTTTCGCTGATTATAGAATAATCCGCTCCAGTGTCCACTAAAGCAGTCAATTCACGACCGTCGAGCAGTACAGGAATGTCCAAGGAAATTCTTTTTCTGTAATCAGCGGGTACTGTCGTCGTCGGTGTATCGTCGGTCCGTGTACGCGTCAGTAGGGGTCCTTGAGTACGTCCAGACTGAGCGGCCTCGCCCCCGAAGGCCGCTGTGGTTAGTTTTCCCGGCGCGGGCTGGGCGACCGACCCCGCACCACGCTCGAATACGTACGGCGAGTCGGAGAAAACCGCCGCGGCGAAGGGGAGCGTGACTGGTGTCGAGTTGATGGGGATCCGCACTGCTGGGCAACGTATTGTTCAATTTCCGGAGGACGCTGGCCGAACCTAGGTCGCGGCGAGTTTGCTGAAAATCCGCGTAGTCCGAGCTCTCGATAGGAGCACTGTCGGTAGACGTGCCCAGCTTCGCCACAGTGAAAGCAAAGGGGACGGCGATCAGGTGCCCGCCACACGTCTGATTTCCTTGGGGCCTGTCGGTGGTCCTGGTAATACGAGGCCGCTTGGACGGGCTGTAGCATGGCCGGGCACGCGGTGCGAAGCGGGGAGGGAGGTGGGGCAGGTTGCCTCAAAGCTTGCGCATACGACATACGGGAGCTGTCAGTTCTTAGCGGTCGAGCTTCTGTGTTGAAGGGTGGTTCTCTTAGCGCTTGCTGGACTTCGTCACGGAGAACGCTGGACAAGGAGTTGAGCGTCGGCTGTGAGGGTACCGACAGCTTCTGGAGTTCTTCGCGGATTACGGAGCGAATGAGCTCTCGAAAGAAATCGACGTGGCCCCCGAGAGCTCCGAAGAAGTCCGTAGGTGAGGCAGCGTTCACTTGGCGTTCGTATGATGGTGCCCGCTGCCGAAGCGTCTGCTCCATGGTGACGGCCTCGGAAAGAAATTCTGACACAGTCTTGGGAGGACTGCGCACGAGACCGCCGAACAGCTGCTCTTTCACTCCGCGCATCAGGTACCGCACCTTCTTTTCTTCCGACATGATGGGGTCGGCTCGTCGAAAGAGACGCGTCATGTCCTCGACATACATTGCGACACCTTCGTTCGGCATTTGTATACGGGACTGGAGATCACGCTCAGCTCGCTCCCGGCGATCAGGGCTCGCATACGTCTCAAGAATCCGGCGTTTGAATTCTGCCCATGAATTTAGGGCATCTGCGCGGTTCTCGTACCAAACACGTGCACCATCGTTCAGGCTGAAATATACGTTTTTCAGTTTCTCTGCGTCATCCCACTTGTTGAACGCGGCAACACGTTCATAGTGGACCAGCCAGTCTTCAACATCCTCATGTATGGCGCCGTGGAAGGGATTTGGCGTTCGCGGATTCAGTAGCGTACACTGAATCGGCGTTGGGCCTTCCATACCTGTTGGCGTGGTCGGAGCTGCCATTTTCTCTGCGAGGGGTCCAAACTCAGGGGCTTGTCCACGGATCCTTCTGCTGGCGCGGTGTACAGGCGTAACCACCGGTACGGGGCTGGAGCTCCTGCTGCTCGGAGGGGTGTTGTGCATAGATTAGATTACCCAGCACCTCCACCAGTTTGTCACGTGCTAAAGCAGGAGTAAGTGACAGTACGAGTAGCCAGAGACGAAAAAATGCCAAGCACTAAGCGACGGTTCTCCAGCTGGCGCGGGATCCTTGACCTCGTCGTCTTCTTCGCCGTTTTGCTGGGCACGCAATGCTGAATGGTCGCTGGCTCATAACACCAGGTGGCAATATGCTTCATTTGCCCTCCTAACTTCACTGAGCCCTATTATATCCCATTTACTGCCCTCTACTTCCTCCTATAGCACTGCTAGGCTTGCCTCACTAGATAACGTTCTACCGTTGAACGTTGCCAGGTTCATATTCCAATGGCGGCCTGTCCGGATCCAGGGATTCTTAGCACCCTCTGCTGCGTCACCGGTCTGACCACCGCCGTGGTCAGTTGCTTCGTAGCTGCTGGGGCTGAGGGCCGGGGTTTGATTGGTGTATTCATTAAGGAGGCTGTGGCCAAGTACTGCACCAGGGCGGCCAATCCTGCTCTGGTGAGGGAGTGCGTTACCGGTTCTGGTCACCGAGTTCAGGCCGCACTCCAGGCCTGTTTATTGAATTTTATCAACACGCGGATTTTTTTAATCCCGTGGAAAATTGCGCGGCACCGAGATTCGAACCAAGGTCCTCTTGCAAACGACGCGGAAGCTCTACCTCTACGCCGCCGCTGCACCCCTTAGATTAGATTCGGTGGGTACCAATTGCGCGAGAAATACGTGGCAACTTCGGAGTAGCAGACCGACCCATCGTTCTCGTTGTGTAACCTCCGTTCTTTTCATTGATGTTCCTGTCATCACTGTGCAGCCATCATCTCACCGTCGTTGGGTCTTCGTCACATCGGAATGACGTCGTTGTCGTAAAACAGTGGTTGTCCATCGCATTCTGTCGCGCACCGGTCGTATGTCGACTTGTCACCATGCCATCTCTATTTCGTCATCGTCGTTGTGGAATAATCAATATTCATCATTACGTGTCACGCCACTTTAATTTGTCGTCGTACCGTCGTCGTGCCATCGGCTTCTTGCCATCAGGCTGCCATCGGCGTGCCACCGTGAGTCGTTGCCACGCTGTCGTCAGTCGGCATCGTTTCGTCTTTGTGCCAACGTGTCGTCGTTTTACGGCGGCATGTCATCGTGCCATGCCGTCATAGTGACCCCGCACTCATCACGGAATCGTCGTGCCGCAGTCGTGCTGCAGTGACGCTCTTCTCGTCACACTGGGCTACATCGCATTTTTTTTCTTTTTGCGGGACACTAAAAGCTTCCGATTGAGTGACTCTCTATCATCAAATTTTTGTGGTGACGTCAGTGTAGCAAAACGTTTCTCAGAGGGCCCAATAAAGCTTGCGCGGTCTCTGCGCTCAGGCTTGCAGGAAAATTACAGCGTGCATGTTTACGAAGACTGCAGAAATCTCCTTCTCCTGTAGAACCGCGAAAGAAGGAAAGCTACGATCGTGCTCTTGTCTTGAGGACGTTCTTGCTGGCCAGTTGGTTCAAACTTGAAAGAAGTTTAAACTGCGCGAAAAAAATAAATAAATGAGGACGAGCTGAAGGAACACCCCCCCCCTCTCCCCCCCCCCCCCCACCACGAGCCGCCTCACGAAAACTTCTGGCGTGCTTGGTAGCGCAGCCGCGTCTACGCGAATGTAGAATGTTTAGTGCGCGCTGGAAAAAGAAATGCTCCTCAGAGACGAATGGCCCGCTTTTCATGCGAAGCGCGCCCGCTTATCGTGAGATCACCGAGCACGCGTGGTTTAATCTAGCACCCTTTAACTAAAGTAGTACGCGCAAGGTTAACTAACCGCCACTGTAATCTGCCAATGTTTACCTAGGTTTCCGAAACTTGGAGGACAACAGAGATAATCGAGGTGTGCCTATGAAGCGCAAGACAAAAGATACAACAGAAAGCGATAAGTGTAACGTTGCAAATATATAAATATATGAGGCCGGCATTTTTATAAGTTGTAAAGACTGTAGAGTGGTTTCCAAAGGAATAGAAATGCAGTTCAAAGCGGCGGACGACTAGATGGAGTGAGTAGAGGGAAAAAATACACAGGAGAATTTATTTTAAGGAACACAGAGATGTCTGCCTGAGGCAACAGTCGTGCATTCTGCTAAGTACTTCGCTCTGAAGGATGCTAAGAAGCAGAGGGTTTTGAGAAGTGATGCTGAGCATGTGGGTTTTTCTTTGTTTGCCTGCTTGTTTATTGTATGTATGTATGTATGTATGTATGTATGTATGTATGTATGTATGTATGTATGTATGTATGTATGTATGTATGTATGTATGTATGTATGTATGTATGTATGTATGTATGTATGTATGTATGTATGTATGTATGTATGTATGTATGTATGTATGTATGTATGTATGTATGTATGTATGTATGTATGTTTTTTTAAATCAGGCAGAAGCTATCTCACCATGAATATCGACATTAACGTGATTAGTATTGAAGAAATGTAGTGACGACCCCAACGTGTTGCCAAATTCTTCAATTAAATTGGGGGGGGGGGGGGTTTCGCGCCACAGCAACCATATAATTTCTAGGCACGCCGTAGTGCGGGACTCAGGATCAATTTTGACCAGCTGGGCTTCTTTAACGTGCACCCAATGCACGATGCACGGGCGTTTTTTTTTATATTTTTTTGCTTTTTGCCACTCCAGTTCAGTTCGCGCTGTGTTGAGAGGTACTAAATATCATGAAAACGCTACATGAAACAACGTAAATCCCGTAAGTTCAGCACCGCATGGCGGAAGTAAAGCACGGCTGAAGATGCTTGGCCGGTCGGCAGGAAATCTGAAATTAGCCGACGGCCGGGGCTGCCCTGGACGTGCCGAAAAATATCTCAGAAGTGACGTGCTGGGACTTCAATCATATTCGCTATAGCCATCAAGTGCGCGCGTTCTCTGCTTAGATAGTAATTAAAGGCTATTAATAAAAACATCAGACAATTACTAGCTCGCCGACCTGCTAAGATTCATTACCAATGTAGCCAGGGTGAAATTTCCATTGCGTATTGTATAAATCTCACAACGGGTATGTCTCAATATCAAAATAACGGGCACGAGTGGTTACAGGCGTTGCACCATGTGATGCTGTAGATTGCCAAAAATGAAAGGAGGAAAGATGGACTGTGCTTGCCAATCGTTGTGCTTCTACAAACAACGACACGTTGTTTGTCTGCAATTCTCGATTGCTTGAGGCAAACGTTCTTATCTAAATACGGATCAGACGGGGTCTTACGAAGAGAAGGGTGCGAAGAAGAGCGCGAAGCAGAACGTGTGCGTGCCAAATGCGCGCATTCGAAATCGGCGAGACGAAAGAGGTTTGTTGGAACGGAAACTTGGAAAAAACGGATTTGCATAATTGAGACGTTACGCTTGCAAGTGTCACTCGAGCATTCCGTACTGTACGTTATTAAGCCTATATATTTTCCCTTTCTTTTTTTTTTCTTTTGTCATCGTTTTTGTAGCTTGCCGTCTACTTCTACAGAGAACGCCTCGCCTTTTCAGCCTCGTCATTGGCGTTGAGTCTCAACGTCGTGTTTGATTGCTGAAACAGCTCGATTAAATAAATGCCTAAACAGTTTTTGTTTTACCGAAGGCTTTCGAATCGAACATGCGAGGATCGGGATGAAAACAGAGCCTTATTGTTCACGTGATAAACTTACAATAGGTAAACATACAGACGAGCGTGCCGGGGAAATACCGCTGAAAATGCAAAGCTCGTTTGCAAGTTCAAATATCCAAGAGCGCTACAACAGCAGCATAGTAAGAATGTTTGCCTTCAATGGTTGTAAGAGTTTGAGAAACATAGACAAGCGGGAAGACAAGTAAGAATATTTCAAAGGTGTCAGTGGCGTCAAGGAGACGTTGGATTTCGAGCGTGCTGTTAGCTCAACGAACAGTCTTCGCTGAATCAACACCCGAGCTTTGCGCAAAAGTCTCATTTATACCGAGTCGCAACAATGGAAAGCCAACCGGGAAATTGCCGACGGCACCCATTCTGAGGAAATGATCGCTCTTTGCAGACAGAGTGGGCGATCGGGAAAATACCGCGTAAGCAGGCTATGACGGCAGCAATTTCAAAGAAGAGCAAATATCTGGGGTGTCTACATCTGTAGAAAAAGCGTTAGTGGAACAAAGACCGAGGAGTCATTTTCAATCACGATAGCTGTTATCAGATCTTTACTCTCTCTCCTATGCGCTTGTTTGGATGTGCAAGTCGGATAAAAATTTGAACAGACTGACATAAACATGTATCTTTAATACAAATGTACCAATAAGTTTAGCTCGGTGGTCAGGTGGAAAGGTTTGTTGTATTCGCTTCATTTCATTCGATTTATCTTCTACATACGTTGAGGAAATACAAGTGATGAAATTTGATTGGAAAGAAAGTCGATGGATATGGCAAGAAATTACAAAACACAAATATTGGAAGACGAAATGTCATACTTTCTCGAACGATCACTCTGGCCGTTGTGTAGCATAGCCCTTCCATTGAATTCGAACAAATTGCTTTTACCGGGACATCAAAAATCGCAACTTATTCAGAAAATTTGACGACCTGATATATAAAAGGATTAGTTCAGTGCGCATATCCCAATGCACGAATCAGAGCCGGTCAGTTTTCAAGGAACGTGCGCTTGGAACGAACGTTTAACCTAACGACAGATTTGGCCTGAGCGGCGTAAAATTTGCAATAAAGTGCGCTGTTATTGAAGTTCTTTTCTTTCTTTAACAAGAGGGCCCCCTTTATGAAGACACGACAACCTTTCACGCAAGCCAATGAGAATGCCTTCTAAGTGGGTTACGCACCTTAAACTCACCGGTTGCAACACGTAAACGGCAACCTGCTGCACAGTCTTTAGCTTTCAAGTTAATTATTGATAACTACGAATTTGACAATTACGCGTCACGAGTATTCTAGTGCAAGTAATGTCCGTGTATTTCTAGTAACACCGCTCATGGAGGAGAAGATTTCTATCTGCAATGCGGAAAGCTAGCATGAAAGTTATGAAACGTGTGATGTCCTGTCTGCCACTGGCCATTGTCTACAATTACGTTACACCTGGCTTATCAGCAACAGAAATGCATAAAGGAATATGTAGACATGATGTAATCAACAGTGACCGAATGCTGCAAGCTGCATAGCTGTTAAAGGCACAAACACACGCGTCCTCGCATGCGCAAATACAGAAAGACAGACGCACGCTTGCCCGCTCACGCCCAATCACACCATCACACACAACAGTTTGAAAAGATGATGTCTGGCTAGCCCAGGATACAAGATTTTTGAAAACCCAATTTCCCGCCACGTACCAACAGGAAAGAGCAAACTACGCCAGGCGATATAAGCGAAACCCGGACCAACGCCAAATGGTTAGAGACAGCAAGGTCCCAAACATCGCTTTCTCCACACCGATGTGATAGGCATATCGTTACCTTTCTCTCTTTGTCCGCCCGAAATAGGCTCGCCCAGACTGAGCCTCGCTCCCTCAAGGGCCGCAGAGGACAGCGCTAACGTTTCCTTTCTTCATAAGGAACCGCTTCTCTCTCTCTCTCTCTCTCTCTCCCTCAGCCGAGGCGACAGCACGCCAAGCCAGCTGTCTCCGACAGCTGCTCCACCAGCATTTACGCGCACTGTTTGCCCAAATGTCCCGCGCGTAAAAAGGGTCAACAGGGAGCGCCGTTGTAAAATTGAATAAGAAAACCTCGGGCCTATACTGCTGCGTTGACCTCAGCGTTTTCCGTAACCACCGTTCCACTCGTACTCGTTGGTAACATCCTATAGCGTTCGCGTGACGGTATCAAGGATGCAGCTGTGCGGGATCCAGGTGTCACGAGCAGGAACGCGCTACAAATGTGAGTCAGTTCCCGTCATATTTCATGTTCTTTTTTCTGTTCTTTTCTTTTTTCAGAATGTTCAAGTAGCGAACTTGGATGGCGTAAGAAACTACGAGCGTTAAAGAGAGAGAGTTAACTTTCTCGGCAACGCGGGCAATGCATTCTATCTCGGCAATGAGTTCCCGTTAGTGGCGCAAGGCTCATTCGCAAACCAACCTATGGGACGCCAACATGCGCGCATTGTACTCGCTGCTTCCTCCGTTACGTTCGGGAAATGTTATATTTCCTTTTTTCTGGCCTTTTGGTTGCGCCTGTATTTTTGAACGGCTTGCGAGTGGGTTTACGATCTTCGTTTTAGGATAATGGAATTTCACGTGTCCGTGCGCCGGTAACTGAATAGTCACGCGACGCTTGCGGTAAACGAGAACAAGCAACCAGGCAAAATTGGCATTTACCACTAACGTTCACTAACAAGGAAACTTCGGACTGCGTCATTTATACAGTTGTGTAGAGTTGGGGGTCTTTCAGTCAAAGGGCTGCAATGCCATTTTGACTAACACATCGTGGTGCATCCCTTGATGGTTCAGTGGCTATTGCATTGCGCTGTTGAGCCCGAGGTCATGGGTTCGATTCCCGTCGAAGGTTCGGCCACGGCGGCGGCATGCCGAAGGCGGCGGAATGCACAAAAAAAAAAACCAACCGCGTATCGCACATTGAGTGCACGTTAAAGAAACCCAGATGGTCAAAAGTGTCCCACTGCTGCGTGCCTTAATATGAAATTTTCTTCCTGGTTCTCTTGATGCCACTGACAGGCATCATTTATTGGTGAAGACATCACTCGGTAGCTTGCTCTGCCCTTCTAAACAACGAGAATCTTTAAAAACTTCATGCATTATGTCTTTCTTTCTTGCGCAGGTTGACTTGTTTAGGATGTAATTTTTTATCAAACTTCCATGCCATGATTGCCTTGTCGTTTCCGAAGCATTTTGCATGCTTACGTGTAACGGTTCTTTTTTTTCATTTTATTTTCTCTCAACATTATGTTGACATGACTCTACTGTATTAGCAACCTTTATGCGCTTTAAGTTGAGCGAGAAGCAAGGGGGTTTAACCGAGGGGCCCGATTTTTATTAATCCCATCATAAGAAGCCAACAAAGAAGCGCACCAAGAACAACACTGTGTGATCCTTGGTGTCTTTGTTCTTTGATTCCTCTAAAGTCAGCTATTTATTACTCATGCTGTTCACAAGTCATGGGCTGACTATACATTATGCATTATATGTATTTTATGTATTGCCTATTTGAAATCATAATATTCTTCGTATATTTCTAATAATTGTGTATTTATAATGATATGTTAGCAGTTTTATTTCGAGCCCGTTTTACGTGATGCGTGTTCTTCTACTGTAAGCAAATGCGAAAGGTAGATTTCTTTTTCGTCTAATTATGTTATTCTTCGCATAGTTTAGGCTCTTTTGTTGCTTTTTTTTATTTCTTTAGCTAAGAGGTTCAAATAGCGTGTCCTTCAGTGTCCGCGACGTACCCGATACTGTTACCCGTTACACCCGGTACCGTGAAGTCAAATGTTGGCACCATGCCCCACTTTAATTCGCGATCATTGCATCATATGCGGCCTTAAACTTAAACTGACTACGGCGTTTTGTGTACTGCAGTGTGAAAGAATTTCTGATGTGGTCAGTGATCAGAAGCTTCTGCGATTTTTTTCTTTGCTCTTTGTAGGGATCTCTCATCGCGCACCCATCAAGTATCGCAAAACAGGTACCACATTGTTTACTGTCGCCTCCTCCAGTGCCAAATATTTTGTCTATGCCACGCGTCTATCCAGTTGGGCTCAAATATATATAGAAAATTTCTAGAGGATGGCTGTCGATGCACATACCAAAAAAAACTTTTAACTTCTTAGTAGTAGATCACATGACCGGAGTAGTTGAAGAAGTATGGGAGATGCCTTTGCCCTGGAGTGGGCGTAACCAGTCTGATGATGATGAGTAGATGGCTGTAGTGTCAAAATGGACAGGTGGCTTAGTTGGTTGACATTCATCTTCGGTGCATATTAAAGGGCACCGAAAAGACGAGGACAAAGTAACGACAGGACAAACCGCTTATTCGGAACTTAAGAATCTACCTCAACAAGCATCCCTTTTGCACACGTAGACGTAACTGCGCGTGCGCAGAAAGGCATGGGCAACAACTCAAAACAATAACCAATAGTTAATATGGCACGCAGTACCTTAATCGTCCGGTCTCTTTTCCGTTTCTTGCCCTTTTGTTGCTCTTTAAAAAGTGGTGTCCGGTTGATGGTAGTGCCCCATTCGAGAGGAAATTTATTTGAGCGGGCGGTCGCTCCTCTTCTATCGGTCGAGGATTGTCCCAGGAGGCACGCCTGAGTGCTGGTGCATCACCCACCGACGCCCAGGAGCGACAAGGCTTAGTTCAGTGCCAGTGCTGTTGTTGTTGTTTTTTTTTCGCTCTATTCTGACGGAACGCGAAGGGTGCAGGTGAAGGCTAAAGCCGGGGCACGGTGAAGACGCGACGTACGAACGGCGGAATCGCACCCCCCCCCCCCCCCCCAAGAAAAAAAAAAAAAAAAAAGAATTGAAGAACGAAATGCAGGTCGCCCCAATGGAAAGATAAATAGATCGGGCAAATATCGTAGCTGTCACGATCGGAGACGCAACGTGACAGCCAACGGCGCGATAACAAGGCCGCGCGTCCTGAGAACGCGAGATGACGGCAAGAAGGGGGAAGCTGTGACGGTGTCGTTCACACACATATATATATATATATATATATATATATATATATATATATATATATATATATATATATATATATATATATATATATATTCACCAGGACTCCCGTGTGGTTTGCATATGTGAACGACACCGTCACGGCTTCGCTATGTGTGTGTGTGTGTGTGTGTGTGTGTGCACGAGAAGAAAGAGAACCGAGGATACGAAGCCAACAAACGCAGGCACTAAGGACAATAACATAGGGGAAATTACTTGTACTTGCTAATATAATTAAATAAATGATAAATTACTGGAAATGAAAGTGGATGAACAAAGAACTGGCCCTAGGTGGCACGCGAACCCACGTCCCCGCGAATAAGCTCCAAGTGCCTTGACCGGCCAGTCGGGCGCAATTTTCCGTGTGTTTGCGAGCTTCTGTCACGCTCCGAAGAACAATTTCATCTAGCACATATCGAGCAACAGAAAGCTGTATCGGTAGTTTTTTTATGTTGCTGTACAATTTTTTCACCTAATCATAATACTTGAGAAGTTGATTAATTATGTACCACTAATTACCTAATTAGGCGGAATAAAAAAGGACATAATTTGAGTATTTCCAAGCTACGACAAAGAGCATTACCTTGGTTCTGTCCAGCTACGTGGCATTTGCAGATTTTTAATGTTTGGCTCAAGTTACGTGGGGCACCGTCTGTACATATACGTAAATTGAAAGAGCAGAAAGGGGAGCGTAACGCACCGGTTCTTGTAAGTCACAAACACGTTAAGGCAACACACAACGACAAGGAGAGGACAAGGAGAAGCGCTTGTTTACGTTGCTATAACGTGGAAATAATAAATGAATGAGAATCTAAGTGGAGAAAGAAAGACACTGGCTGCGAGTGTAATGCGAATCCACCTCATTGCATTACCCGTGCGATGCTCGTACTAATTGAGCTACTGCGGCGGACTGGTTGTTATAATTAACCCTGGGTGGGTTAGCTAGCAGGACACACACACGCACACACCCACACACGCACACACACACACACACACACACACACACACACACACACACACACACACACACACACACACACACACACACACACACACACACACACACACACACACACACACACACACACACACACACACACACACACACACACACACACACGCACGCACGCACGCACACACACACACACACACACACACACACACACACACGCACGCACGCACACACACACTCCTACTGCACACGCCTCTATTGCACACACAGCACCTCTACTGGCGCGCAACGCCGATCTTGCACTCGGCGTCAGCGCAAAGGTTGTCGCATAGGCGCCATTGCATCGAACTTGGTAACAAAACTGACGACCCCGAAATTCGGAGATTTTGATATCAATCCAAGTCGTGGCTTTCTTCTTTCTTTTTTCGGGTGAGTGTCCTTTTCTTTTTCGAATTTTATCGGAATAACATTAAAACGCGGATCTCTACTCATATGCCATGGTCACAGTTGTCATGGCTGTACTGGCCAGCCAGTACAGCCAGCTGCACTTGCCTAATAAGCCTATAGCCGCTGCCTTGTCGCGAAAAAAAAAAGGAAAGAAAGAAAGGAAACCAGAAAACGGAATTACTCTCGCTTCTTTTGCTTCGCGCAAGGGTGGATGGATGGATGTTATGAGCGCCCCATTTGGAACGGGGCGATGGGTTGCGCCACCAAGATCTTGCAATTTTACTGTCTAATGTCCTACCTAGCTTAAACAATACATAGACGTCTTCACATTCTAATAAAACCTGCTCCATCGTGTTCCTAGCTTTACCGCAGTATGGTATGGTATGGTATTCCTTATGCGATGGCGCACACCCACTGTGGGGGATTGGCCAAGATTTGGATGAAATTAGGCTATCTTTATTAAAAAACTGAAAATGGTAAAGCTAACTGGAGGAAATGAACAAAAATAAAATGTTTAAGAATTCAAGAAAATCTCTTTGTAGCAATTATAAAATCCTCCACGGTTGAGCAAATATCCCTGTGGCACTGTCCAAGAGAGGAGGCTCCTAGAGAAAGGATATTTATAATTGAAAAGCTCAAACCAAGCTGTGTAAATCTTGATTCTAGATTTTTTCTTAAAGAAGTGAAACGGCGGCAGAATATGAAAAAATGATCTATTGTTTCATCTTCTCCACAGACTGGGCACAGAGGGGAGGGCACCAGACCTGCCCTGTGACGATAGAAGTTTAATTTTGGTATTCGACAACGTAATAGGGTAAAGATGACTTCAGTTTTTCTGGTGTGAAAGGAATTTTTAGGCCAAGGGAATAGGAGGTGTCGATATTCTGAAAAATTTGCTACAGCTGGGTTCAAGAAGTCTTGAGTAATTGTATATCTCCTGAATCTAGTAGTCGTCAGGTAAGCTATTGTAGGAAGTAATGGTAATACAGGGCCACTGAGGGCCGCTCTCGCGAGACTGTCAGCCATTTCATTCATGACTAATCCTTTATGTCCAGGCACCCAAAGCAATCTAATTAAATTTATGTGGGCAGGCACTAGAAAATGAAATGTACGTAAAAGATTAGTGACACCATTTGCTGTGAGCGAGGAACATAAGGATAAAGAATCTGTTATAATTACTACCGCCGATGTTGACAGATTTAGTTTGCGTAAGGCTAGGACTACAGCCAGAAATTCAGCCAAAAATACGGAATAAAAGTCCGGAATCCTGATAGCAAATGACCAGTTTAGAGAGGGAGAGAAAATGCCAATTCCAGATTTTTCTTCACACTGTGAGGCGTCTGTCGCAATGACCGTACTTATAGCTAAACTCAATAAATGATCCTGTAATAAGCCGTTTAATATATTATAAGGGAGATGTTTTGCATTATTTGGGTAGATGTCATCAAATATAATTTCTAGGTTCTCTCGCACATCACAAATAGGCGGTACCTTCTTCTTCTTTCTTCTTCCTTCTTATATCTCACCGTATAGTTCGTGTTCTAAGGCCTCCCGATCTCGCTTCGAAAAGTAATGAGCTTTCCTTTGAGTTATCATAAATTGTTTCCTCCCTAATTTTGTTTTTCCTCTTGAGTAGTTACTCATGGCAGGTTCCTTTTCCATTGCCGTCACCCATGAGATTATGTCAGCCTCCCCGAGTTTCCGCTTGAAGTTCATTGCCCATCCTACAGGCCGCATACTTGCTGGTAACCTTCCTAGTTCTTTTGCTCCACTGTGAATCAATGTTTTTCCTGTACAGATACCTCAACACTCTCCCTGCCCATTTATTATATTTTCTTCCATATTCCTCAGTCGTTATTTATAATCAATTTTACTGTGAGCTTCCCTCCACTTCAAAAGCAGTCCAACCCATGTAAGCCTGCACAGCGGGAAGAAAGGAATGTGCTGACACCTGGCGCTACCAGCTAGAATCACTGCCAGCGTTTCGCCGTACAGTCGGAAGGTGGCGCCATAGTCGGGCTTTGTATAAAGTATCGCTTTTTTTTTTTTTTTTGGAACTACGTTGGTAGATCGTAGCGTTTACTTCTTTTATGAGAATTAAGGGTGGGCGAATATCAAGTTCATTTTTTTTTAGAATACGAGTCGGATAGGTAGAGTAAGCATCAAATAACTAATCGAATATGGAATTGTCAAACGGCGACGCATATATTTGCTGCAGGAGTATTGTAAATTTCTGCATAATTAAGTACAACGCGTGTACCGATTGCTCCAAAAGAAGACATCTACCTATCAGGGACAAAGAATATGCTACAGATACAAGATCACTAATTGTCATTGCAAATCAGCTCTAACAGCCTCTCAGCATCCTTAGAGCTTGGTTGCAAGCAAACAAGCTTTTCAAGATTGAGTGGCCGCCGTAGGCAATGGAGCATTAGGAAAAGTGCAAATAAATGGTCAGCGAGAAATGATCAGTGACTGCGGATGAAGAAAAAAAAAAGAAACTAGCAATGGAGTTGTGTGACGTAGCCAAACGTAAAAACGGCCATTGCAAGAATAAACGTCGCTGGTAACAGCGTAATACATCAAAATGCTGCATGGATAGATGGCGAAACACACTAAAGGACAGATTAGAAGCAAGACTGACAGATTGTCATGTAGGCGTCCGCCACAAAATTGAAAACTGTACTCGACAAGATTTTAGCAATAGGTTATTGCGAAATATTAGACAATTTGCGAACATATGTAAATACTGGATAGAGCCTTCTCGAATACGAATACGAGCTTGTGGTATTCGATTCGAATTGGAAACCTTGAATGGTAACCCAGCCTTAATGAGAATGCATAAATCGCTCAAGTGTTCACTGACTTCATACACTTCCCTGAATAGGCAGTAGTATACAAGGTCGTTTGAATATAAGCCTGTTGTTAGTTTCAGTAAGAGAAGGTTAGTTTGCCTAAGTAATGAAACATTTTCGTTGCAGCACAACACGTTGTTCCTTCTTCTATACCCTACAAAACCTTTGCATGCATTATATAGCTAAACCCGTCGCCCAATAATTATCGACATGTACGTTTCTATACCGCTACGCCCCCAGTTAGACGAGCAAGCGAATTCATTAAGCAGATGAGATAATTACACGTTTGTGTTTTGCTCCAACATACGTGTATGAAAAGCATCAACACGAATAAATTGAATTTCGTCTAAAGTGGTGTTTTACGTGGGTAACGTGCTCATTCGTACTCCTGTTTCAATGTTTTCTGTAAATCTTTACCTTCGTCTGAGCAGCATGTCTTAAGGATAAGTAGGAGCACTACGGGGCGCTTTGCATGTGTCTGGCTTGGCGCGCAAGTGAAAGAGATTCACTGGCCTCAGTTGGCTATGGTGTTGGGCTGCTGAGCACGGGGTCGCGCGATCGAATCCTGGCCCCGGCGGCCGCATTTAGATGGGGGCGAAATGCGAAAGCACCCGTGTACTTAGATTTAGGCACACGTTAAAGAACTCCTGGTGGTCGAAATTTGCGGAGTCCTCCACTACCGCGTGCCTCATAATCAGAAAGTGGTTTTGGCTCGTAAAACCCCACAATTTAATAAAAATTATTAAGATTCATTGGCTCCATTGCCTGCATATATATAATTATTTTCCGCAAGAATCATTTGGGCACGGAAATAGATAGATTGACAGAAAAAAAGAAGAAGAAAATAAGTGCAGCGCTCCCAGTAATTTTAACTCACAAACATCACGAGCCTTCCAGCGTGACGTTGCATTGCGTACAGGAATCTAACATGTGCAGTTTGTAAAATGAAGAGATCGCACAAAACACTGACACTGATCATCGTTGCAGAAAGAAATTAGTCCCTAAAGGTGTAAATGGTCTTGAATGTGGCCTCCGGCTTTTCAGCTTTAATAGAACAGCGAAAACCATACGGGAGGTAATAATAATAATAATAATAATAATAATAATAATAATAATAATAATAATAATAATAATAATAATAATAATAATAATAATAATAATAATCAACCTATTCCATGCCCACTGCAGTACGAAGGCTTCGTCCTGCGATCTCCTGCACCAACCGCTTCCAACTAGCACCTGCGAATTTCCTCATTTCATCGCCCCACCTAGTAAATGTGGAAAGCGTCAGCTTCCATTGGCGGCCTGTGCAGATCCAGAGATTCTTAGCACCCTCTGCTGCGTAACAGCTGTGGCCGCCGCCTTTGGTCAGTTGCTCCGCAGCTGCTGGAGAATGAGGGCCATGGGTTAAATTGTAGGAATCATGGGGGAGGTAGTGGCCGAATACTGCACCAGGGAGGCCAATTCCTTTCCCGGCGAGGGAGTGTCATTGTTGAAGCTTTGTGGGCCTTCCTGATTTGGTAGTAACTAGATCGGTGTAGCTCGCTCTTGGCATATCTTGCCGGCGTCAGGCACCACTCCAAGCCTGGAGATGTAGTGCACTGGATGAAGTGAAAGTCGAGCTAACCATCCTAAAAAAAATCCTTTTTAAAGTAATCGATAAAAAAGAAAATATATATATATATATATATATATATATATATATATATATATATATATATATATATATATATATATATATATATATATATATATATATATATATATATATATATATAGACACACACACACACACACACACACACACAGCTGGTCATATCACACATCAAATGAATACAACCTGTGTGTAAATAAATAAATAAACATTGAAATAATTGATTGCGTGACTAATTATTTGATTGATTGTGGAATGGATGTTTTGGCAAAAGTAGCATTTATCGTGGATTTCACTACAACGTGAAATTGTTTGATGGATAAAGGCTGATTACTGGTGACGTGAAACACTTCAGCAGTTCGCAGTCAAATGCATGGCAACTTGTTATTTTACAAAGAAAAAAGGGGACAATAAATAATTACCACACCTTTTTTCGAGAAAGCCTGCATTTTTTCCTTATTTGGTGCGCCTTTCTTTGACGTCATAGAACAATGTCTATCGTGTCAGCGAATTACATGCCATCTTTCCAAACTCTTTTGTTTTTCCTAATGTAAACCAGATTGCCATCTGTACTTTCAGGTTACCTTTTATTGCCTTTTCCTTTTTTCTTTTTACGTAATGAGAACAAAGAACTATTGATCACGCTGCATGACACAGTCCTTTACTCCTATTGGCCTTCGACGCGTAAGCACACTTACATTTGATATGGGTGATCTTCGTAAGTTGGGGAATATTCGAAGTTTGAAATACCAGAAACGGGATTGAACATTTATTTCACACTTTGTTTCATTCAAGGGGAAACTCTTTTCCAAGCTCTTCGGAAAAGTTGCGCTTGCGTTTCGGCATTACTCTACGTGCTTCCGCACACCGGTCGAGTTACAAGCAAGACGGCGTGGTCAGTGCTATCTGGCTTCGGTATAAGGCTCTCTAGCCAGCACGTTGTGATTTGCGTTGTAGCTGTATCGAGAAAGCGTAGGAGTCGTTAGTGGCCCGTATACATTTCTGGAGGGGTGCTGAACCATTCTCTCGCTCGCGCGTGATTGAAAGAATCATGCTGTTATCAGTGAAGGCTTAAGACTGACCGATTATGCGACAGCAGGCTGAGGGTTCACTTTCCAAATCATTGTAAGATAGCACCACAGGTTGTGCTCTCACATTTTCAGCACTGTTTCACTTTGCCGCCTGCCTCTCGAGTCTTGCACAGGGTAGCGCCCATACATCCCAGAATGCGAACAGCGGATTCGGTACAACAGGGCAGGCATTACGGGAAGACTGGTGGCCTGGAGAAGCCGTAGCGGTACAAAGCACGGCCCCACGCGTTAGCCGCGAAACAGTCGGACCACGGCGGCCAAAGGCGGACGTGTCCCATCTGAATCGTGACAACTGGTCTTCTTAGTCATGAGCCAACGGCCTTATTCACGACCGCAGCGCAATGGTATCGTTTATAACCAGAGCCAGGAAAATGAGCACGAGCCATCGGAGCCGCCATTGTATATATGCCGCCTAAGGATTCAAGGAGTAGAGGACAGACAGTGAATATGCTGCGCATGACACGCTTCCGCTGCGCCGTGACTGAAAGGCGGAACGGCAGAAAAATCTGGCGGTAGTGCTCTGACGACACTGATGGGCGGGCGTCCTAATACGGATGTTTGACGTTATCGCTTCTCATGTGGGACCAGAGAAAGCAGGCACACCAACTTACAAGCACAAAAGAACTTGAAAGTGCTCGCCCGAACAGACATGCATATACAAAGAAAGGCACAACTCAAAGAGATAGAAACTGACAGAAACACACGCAAACACACACATAGAGAGAGCAAGATAGGCAGAAGAACAAGCGCGCACGCACGCATACATCCACTAGAGGGAGTTCACACACATGCGTGCATTCATACAGGTATACGCAAACACGCACCAACGCCAGCTAACGCGAGCGCGCCATCAGATAGATGCGCAGTGCTCGAACCCACACACACACCCACAAACGCGCATACATACACACGCACACAGTGTCCACGCCTGAGAGCCTTTCTCCGTTTTGCTCTTCTGTTCGCGCACAAAGAACCGCATTGCGCCTCGCTGATGCGTGAAGACTGACCCGTGGAACGCGTGCGGCAAAGCAGGAGGAGGAGGCCTCGAAACGTAGGCCGCGGTGTTCGTATAAGCATCCCGGCTCTCTCGTTTATTACACGCTGCGCGAGCACATGGCGGCCGCGCTGCGTGATGCGATTCCGTAGGGAGAGAAAACGGCTTCCCCGCTCTGTCTGCTAAAAAGGGAAATCGCTGGATCCCACGCACATGTGGGAGTTGGTTATAAGTGCGGCTTTCGCTCATGCTTTACTGCAACGTCCTCCCCTCCTTTATATCTATACGTTGCTCAGCGCCTCTCGCTCAATGCACGGTCTGGTCCCATTTTGTTGACCTAACTTGTGTCTCGCATGCTCGGCTGCTTTTGTTGCCGGCTACTTGACTTCTTGCCTGTTTTAGTGCCTGCGCATTCGTTAACCAGTTAACTCTACTTTGCCAATAAATTATTAATTCCGCAGTAATTCTTCAATGAACAACAAAATCTGCATTTCTCCTGTACTGGTTAATCAGTCAGTCATTTCGTTAGCAAAAAAAAAAAAACTTCACTCCGTAATTTGCTCTTTCATTCAGTCAGCTAATGAATAAATGAACCAACGTTCAGTGACAAATTCAGTTAACCATAGGTTCAATCACACACTCATTAAACTGTAAAGTCAGTCACTCATTACGTTAACAATAAAGTCTGTCACTCTGTGCAGATCAGAGTGAGTGAGTGAGTGAGTGAGTGAGTGAGTGAGTGAGTGAGTGAGTGAGTGAGTGAGTGAGTGAGTGAGTGAGTGAGTGAGTGAGTGAGTGAGTGAGTGAGTCGGTCTGTCGGTCGGCCTGTCGGGTGATTGTTATGAGGGAGGACGCATGAATACATGAGAAGCGTGACATGTCCAAAAGCAATAAGAATCAAAAGTTGACGCATACTGAAGTATTTTTTAAAGCCGAAACTTCGATTTAGCATGAGAAGTGCTGGTGGCGGGGCACTTAACAGATTGCAAATATTGGGAACAACTCATTTAGGGGTGCGTTTCCCAAGTGTTGAAAAACAAGATTTTCTGTAACGTCCCCTTTGCAAAAAAAAAAGAAAAAAAAAAGAAAATACTATCGCGTTTTACGTGCCAAAACCACCATCTGATTTCGAGGCCCACTGTATTGGGCAACTCCGCATTAATTTTGACCACCTGGGGCATGCACCTAAATCTAAGTACACGGGTGTTTTTGCATTTCGTCCCCATCTGAGCGGGTAGTTGGAGAAGTATGGGAGAGGCCTTTGCCCTGCAGTGGGCGTAACCACACTGATAATGATGATGATGATGATGATGATGAATGCAGCCGCCGTGGCCGAGATTTGAATCCGCGAGCTCGCGTCCCTTTGGCCTGAAGCTCAAATATGTGGTGTGTCGAACCGGCTCGTCCAAACCTGTTTTAATATAAGTGCGCTAAGGACCAAATCAAAATTTTGAGAGCATCAAATAATTAAAGATGTTGCCCGGTTCGGTACGGCACCTATCATACGCAATAATTTTGAACAAGGAACGTAATATGTAGTTTATGCATAGACGTTGAACCATATGTTATCACACTCTAAGTCAGAGCATGTACTACGTTTTTTGTGAACCGAAGAAGGCGAATAATACTGTATATTGTTGTATATTGCCGTATATTACCGCGCATATCAAGATAATACGCGGAGTTCTTGAGAAACATGAATCAGGAGAGAGTTCCAGGCTAGGTCGCTACCAAAATGCATCCCAAGGTACTTTACTGACGATACACATTTAAGGGCTGTACATTTTGCACGAAGAACTATTCAGAAAGTGTAATAAAAAGAATAATGAACAGTAACACGCTTCAGGGGCTGTGGAAATATATCAATTCTGTTTTTGCTCTAAGAACCGGGTTTATATTGCTTTCGAGCCCCCTCTGAGTTGTCACAGGAGATGCACAAAGGCAGGATAGTCCCCCCGAAAATTCTTGAGTCTACAAAAAAAAAAAAGAAAAAAAAACATAGTGGCTTCGTCAGCGTGCTGAAACAAACAAGCGCGTACAAGATCAGCGAGATCATCCACATAGATATTGAACAACACAGGACTAAAAATGCAGTCATGGGGCACACAGATTTTGGTGAAAGAAGGGTTGCTTTGGTAGCGATGTGCACGCACATATTGGCGCCTATTGTGCAGAAAACTTCATAAAAGACACAAGGATCGAGATCTGAAACCTAATAATGATAACTTATGCAAAAACAGATTGTGGCTGACACTGCAAAAGGCCTCATTGGCATCAAAGAAGATGGCGCGAAGAACCTACTTATATTTAGAACAAGAGCTTAATTAGTTATTCTCAGAAATCGTCAAGAAGAATTTGAGTTTCCTTCCCGATATAACGAATATCATTCTTTATTCATAATTCCATCGTCGCTGTGTCGGCGTCATACAGTCGTCGCCTTGACTTCATGCTTATGGACGACATTGGCAAGCGAGTGTCATAGCAAAGTAGAACGATATCGGAGCATGCAGCATACATAGCGGAGCAAATGAAAGTCTTACAATTACCGCTACGCGTGCTAAATAAATGTCACCGCGGCAATGTGGCCTGTCGCTACATTAATCGATTGCCATTCGCATTACCATCGACAGTCATCGTGGGATGAGTTCTGCTGTATTTCTCTTAGCAGGACGTACGTTGAAACAATGTCTTTTTTCTGCGGCGAAGACGAAAGCGGTACGATCAACTATGGTCCCTCCGCATCGCAGGCCGTGACGTTCACAGCGACCAACACAACTGTCACGTGGAACGCGTCATCTGGTCCGGTCCTCGTTTAAAGGAAGCGCGCTTGCAGGGCGAGGGAAGGGAACGAGGTAAAAACGTAGCAGGAAGGAAACAAAAGAATCAAGAGCCCGACCCTCATGGCTTCCAATTCGACACGGTTGGGAAGCCAAGCCACTCGAAATGGCTCCCACGGGGCCTTCGTCACGCAACCTGCTGGAGATCTACGGGGGCGCCGTAATTTCCTTCAAGCGATAAGTGTGTTCCACGCCCTATTGGGTTTAATACGAAAGTTAGAGGCAGAGCAACACGGCAACGCAATCGTTCAACCACCACGGGAGTTGCGTTTTGTGTATGGATTTTAGTGCGACTTGATCGACACGTCTTCATCGTAAACAGCCCGTCGTGTCGGGTCAGCAGCTATGGCATTATGCAGCCGAGGGTTCGATTCCCAGCCACGGCGACAGCGCTCAAAAGGGGACGGAATGCCTAAGTTCTTTCGTGCACGTTAAATGAATAGAGATGATGGAAGCTGAATAGTGACTTTGCCTTCCCTTAACTACAAGACTGCTTGTTTTGATGCGCTTTCACAAGTTGCATGTAAAGTGGCCGTATGTGGGGCCTGTAAGCACTTTTTTTGCACCTCAATGACTAAATCACAGCTCCACTTGTCGCGGACTGATTATTTGCTGTTGGAATTCATGTCATCTCACGCCACGTTTTCATTCATTCAACATTGTGCAGAAGCCGGAGACAGGTCTGGTTCTAAAGATGCCAAGATCGCAGTAGTTATGTATATATTTATTTATTTTTCCCTCGTTCTACGTACTCTGAGCAGAAATGTATCGTTGAGGGGAGGGGCTTTCAGCTATTTAAAGGACAATGGCAAGAAATACGGCATGTTATACAAAAGTAAAAGGAATCGGCGAAGAATAACACAATGAAAAACAGATAAAAATACTACAGTACAAGAAGAAACACATTAACAAAGCCCCATGACGTTCATGCGAAGCACAAGCCTTCATAAAAAAAGAGAGAGAAACGAGGGATTCACAGTATTGCGTCCGAGCGAAATGTATTGGTCTGGAAAGTCAGAAGGGCCCCATTTCACGTCCAGTGAAACAACGAATGAAACCCGCCGGCTCACCTCCGTTCGAAGCGACGTGGAGCAAAACAAAGACAGGCCACATATTCCCAGCCGACAAGCACCGTGTATCCAAGCCACATCGACTCGGTGACCACGAACGAAAGTTTCTAGCCAAAGAAGACCGACACGCGCTCACACGGGCATGATCTTGAAGTCCATCTTTCCAAGTGTTTTCGCTCGGAGAACAAACTTTGCGCATTAGGCGTGGCCAAAAACGCTGAGTGTCGGTAGAAGACGCGAAACGCGATACAGCATTCGTTACACTGGCGTCGTTCACGATGCCTCGCCACGGCGAGTGTTGCTGTTTTGCTTCATACACCGACATTCGTCGTCTTACTCTTACCCCCCTCCCCCTTCTTCCTATCTTCCAGATCCATGCTTCTGTCTCCTCCTTTCATAAGATTAGGCAGGCGTAATGCCTCTTCCAGAGACAGTTGCCAACCTGCTCCTCGCTCTCCCTTTCATGTCAAGTGTGTATACGTTTTCAAATCAAATAATAACAACAACCACGATAATACTCATAATAATCATAGTCATTGCAATGCCACATGAGGCTTTGATGCAAGGCGCAATCGATTATTCAGCCCACTCTTCGTGTGGTGTTGTGGACGAGGAAAGCGGAAATCAATGTTCCGAAATAGATGGCAGGAAAATGAGTAAGTAAAATAGAGCGTTCTGTTACAGATCCGCGTTCTATCACAGACCTGAATGTAAGGTTTTGTGCATCAAAAAAGAAAAACTGAGTGACGTTCACCAAGTGCACTTTTACCCGCAGTTTTACCGCAGATAGTTGTAGACGAAACACAAGATGGCTTCGACTGGCGCAAATGGCAAGGAAAACTTTCCAAAGCCTCAAGTTATGGATTGCTATTAGTAATGAATCGTACAAACGCCTTTTCCTTCGCTTTAAACACAGAGCACAGAATTCTCCCGCGGAATCTGCAGACGCTGCCTCCTGGAGACGACGCGCACATTCCTGCAGGATTTTCCAGACAATCAGCGTGGTTGAGCAACCACTCAACCCCTTTTTTCTTCTTTCTTCGGTGAAAACTCCCCACCACCTTATCGTGCACTAACTCGCTGACCACGCCCACCAGCTGTGGCGGTGCACGTTCAATTCCTTGGCGCACTTTCCGCTTAATGCACGACGGAACAAATCCAGCGGGTTGACCACAACCGCATTTTGACACCTCGGTGACGGCAGAATAGCTGACTCCTTCTGTAGTCCAAGAGACACACTTGGCTTGGATGTCAATGGATTCGCCAAGCTCGGCTGTCGCTTGGCTTGGCACGACGCAAAGCAAGAGTGCACGCACTGTCCAATTCAATTCAGAAGAATCAGGAGGAGGAGGGAGGAACTGAAAGCCAACAATCCACCGGCTTCTTTCGCAACGAAAAAAAAAGGAAAAAAAAAAGGAAAGTCAACTTCGGTTTGCAGAATCAATGAACGCACACCAACGGCGGACGTTCACGCGCGATATCCACTTCAATTGCACACGTCACAAATACGAAGCAAAATCTGAAGAGAGCTCATGGCACTTTTGAAAGCGCATCACCCGCTTTTAGCACCGGAGGCGAGACAGCGTAAAACTGTGCTGTCAGCAAGCGCCGCAAAATGCCTCCGGCCGTTCTCGTGAGAATGGAATGCCGTGTGAATGACGCAATGTGTGTTGGACGGAGAGTGAAATGTAGAGGAGGATCAAACAAGGGTTGAGGAGGACGGGGCGCGTGTTCGCGCATGCGCGGATGGATGAAACACTTGGTGGAGAGATGGAACGAGATCAGTAGATGGCGAGGGCAAGAAAAAAAGAACAGATAAACGAACAAAACATTGCAGTGGTATAGACGCTGACACGGGAAGACGCGACCAATTGGTTTAGTAAGATTGAGTAAATTAGTAAATATTTGAATTAACTGAATTTCTCAAAGTAAGATGCGTCGTAATCATCGTAAAGTATTACACGCAACCTACAGACATGATAGCACCGAATTGCAATTTGAATATACAGGAAAAAATCATTGTGTTACGCGGAAATTCAAACAGAAAGCACTTTTCCAGCTGTCGTGGTGGCGGTACAGTTTTTTGGGTGAGCACAGACAAGAAAAACCTTGACGAACGAACTAGTGGCTAACAGCATCGCTGTAAAAACTAATGAAAATGTAATCTCTAGAAGCTTGCTCCACGCTTGCTCCAGCTTGCTCCACGACGTCCGTCCGTCCGTCTGTCTGTCCGTCTGTCCGTCTGTCCGTCTGTCCGTCTGTCTGTCTGTCTGTCTGTCTGTCTGTCTGTCTGTCTGTCTGTCTGTCTGTCTGTCTGTCTGTCTGTCTGTCTGTCTGTCCGACCGTCCGTCCGCGTTTGCGTTTGCGTGAATGTGCCCACTTGCAACCGATAGTATTTCCTCATTTTTATGAGATCACAGGAGAAGCTCCGCGTGAACATCCACTGCCACTAAATTCAATAAAATGACCTCTCGACCATACCACGAGACAAAGAAGCGGAAGGAATGAGCGTTTTAGTCCACACGCCTTGAGATGGCGCTGAGAGAAGGAGGTATTCGGGGCGGGCACGCTTCAAAGAGACGGTAATATGACGTGCCAACAACGCCGCCATAGAGATGCCTCCCCCCTTCCCCCTCCTCCCCTGCCACCTATCGAGACTTTCCACCGAGTTTCTGCGCATTTCGTCTTCTCTTAGTTCCTTCCTCGTGCCTACGTCTCAACGTCCTTCGGAAACAAAGAAAATCGAACCAATATAGGGAGGGAAATGACAGAGGAATATAAAGGGGCGTTTGACAGGGGGCTTCGCGTAAGTTGGCGTGACACAAACCATCGCGCCGCTCCTTCGACGGAGAATGAGAGAACTCCGTTGCTCGGGTCTTCGCCGTGTTATAGGATTTGCTTTCTTTTCCTGTCGTGCTGCCTGCATGCGACCGGGCTCACTGATTCGCGCGAACGCGCTGTTGTCATATGAGGCGACGTACGCAGGATGTCACGCCATTCCTATAGCATCTATCCGCCTTCGTCATCGCAGTCGCTGTCGTCCCTCGTGTCTTTTTGCTTTGCGCCTTCGCTTGTGCTTAGTCATCGTATTACGAGGCCTTCTTTTTGTCTGCCCCTTCTTTCTTGATTACGAAAGACGTTGACGAGTACATTAAGACGTTGATAGTAAGTCACTGGTACGATTTTATGACGTTGGTGTAGATTTTGTTTTTTTGTAAGACATATTGAGTGATATCTGAATTGCGATATCCGTTATAGAAGCTTCACCTTCTTTATCAGCTGTGAAATGTAGAAAGATCTGCCAATGAAAGAAATGGCTATTCCTAAATCTTAGCTCACAATAGCAACAAAACAAATATTCGTAATAGAACTGCAAAACGCTGTCAAAAGCCTACAACCAAGACAACAAAACACTAACAAAAAAGTACATTAAGTGTGGAGGAAATATAGAAAAAAGAGAGATAAAAGTCAAGAACAAGACAAACAAGCAGGTCCATGTGAAGACAAAGAAAATACAAAACGCAATCAAAATGGATTTCAGATCTATGGCGAAGCATACGTGTTCCGTTAACTGCGAAATATTTCTTGCGGCTCGTTATTCGATGGGCACTGGATTAGACTACTCAGCACAAGCTTCCGTGAAAAATTAAATTATGGGGTTTTACGTGCCAAAACCACTTTTTGATTATGAGACACGCCGTAGTGGAGGACTCCGGAAATTTTGACCACCTGGAGTTCTTCAACTTGCACCTAAATCTTAGTACACGGGTGTTTTCGCATTTCGCCCCCATCGAAATGCGGCCGCCGTGCATGGCCGGGATTCGATCCCGCGACCTCGTGCTCAGCAGCCTAACACCATAGCCACTGAGCAACAGCGGCGGGTAAACGCTTCCGTAGTGACTTAGCTGTTGCGCGCAGGTGATGTCGCTTTCTCTACACGATGCTAGAAGTATAGGGCGATCAGGCTACCCCAAGGCGTAAGCGCTGTGTAGAAGTGCGTTTATTGCGTAGTCGGTCTTGAGGTTTACGGGGAACTGTATCACGAGGCCGATGGCTATACTATAATAAAAACAAGACGATAATAAAGCCATCTTAGCCAACTACCGCCCGAAAAAAGCAACACAAGGGCTGCCTAACACGCGCATAAAAAGCGTAGCCGATACATATACTTTATTCTTTGAGCGCACACAAAGCGCTCGAACAACACTTTTCTGAAACGCTTTTTCTGCGTCAATCGTATACAGTCCTCGTGTTTAGTTCCCTTTTAAGAGCGACAGCTCTACTACTTCAGGTAGAAAGCCAGAGAACGCCAGGTTCCGTAAACCTGACCTTTATGTTCAGCCAAGGTCAAACTGGGACTTAACGGCCAGTATACCGGCGGCTGCTGCGTATGCCGCGTGGGCGCCCACGTCATGAAAGCGATCTGCGATGCGTACAAAGTGCGCCGAGTGGTGATAGCTTCGTATGCGCTGTACTTTCGACGCTTTGTTCGCGATGAAGCGAGACGCAGCAGGAAGGTCAGTTCCCTCGCTGCTGCTGCCGCGCGGAGCAGCGCCTGTGTATTGTCTTGTGGTGCAATTCGCAGATGCGGTAGTTGATGACGGCGCCGAGCACCGTCTGTGTCCTTTCGGAAAGCCAGCAAAACCGTGATATCGCTCGACAAACTTGGTTTAACCGCGTTCAGCCATGTCATTATTTTTTTTTGCCTCGTCGACGAATATAGGGTACCAACAGACTGAAACTTATGCTTAAAACAAACCATGTCGCCTGGCATGACTTATATTGCAGGCCGCAAAGGAGACACTTGACATTTTATAGCGAGAAGGCAATAGAATATAGGATACCAACAGACAGAAACTTATGCTTAAAATAGACCATGTCGCCTGGCATGACTTATATTGCAGGCCGCAAAGCAGACACTCGACATTTGATAGCGAGAAGGCAATAGGTCTCAGTGCGCCTGAGGTTTGCGCCTAGGCAGCCGGTTTCTCTGTTGCTTCATTGAGTACTATACTAATATCAAGGTGGCGTCAGGCCAGTTTTAAGGCGAGAGTACGTGCCTTAGCCTTACAAACGCCGTTGGGCAGGTTCACCCGGGCGCACAAGTGGAAGAAATGAGGGGAATGAAGAAAGGAGGCCGAGAGGGAGACGAATAAGGAAAGGCATAAAGGTTAACTAAAGTCACGCCTGATTGGCTTCCCTAGGCTTGGTTAACGGGAAATAGAACAAAAAAGATAGATAACGGAAAAAAAGAGACCTCCAGTGTGAACAGACTTCCGGAAGAATTTTCACTGTCAGTCACAGTAAAGTCGAGTTCATCAAGTGTAATAGGGCTTCTGTTCTCTTGCGCATGCAAGAGTGTTCCGGCTGAACTTTAAAAATTAGAGTGAATTGAGGGCCATCCCGCTGATTTGTTTGCAACGCGCTAGGGAGTGTAACGTTGTTCGCCAGTATCACAGCGTTTCCGTGACAGTCTTCACGCCAGCTGAGCTCTGAGAGAGACAGAGAAATTAAAGAAGGAACAAGAAAAAAAAAGAAGAAATGAGAGGAAAGAATAACCAATATCTTCGGTTGACTATCGTGGACTCACTATTGCTGTAATACTTTACATACCCGTGCACAGTAACAATTGTACGCACCACTCTTAGTAGTAAAGCAGCTATATACAGCTTCACTATAGCTTCGCTTCAAATAGGTTACAAGATGTGTTTATTTTTATTTTTATTTTACAAGCGCAGCCGTGCGACGGGTGACGGTAACGTGTATGGACAGAAAAGTAAATAATTATCAATTAGAAGCTGCGTTCCTTCACTTCTGAATTCCTCAACGCTCGGGTGGCGGCGGCAGCCAGGTGAGGACACGGATTGGATATGTTCCTTCTTCTATCCGGCTAAATTTGGCGTTCTGAAGAAACAGCCAGGCACATGCAGTGCACCTTCCCTCAGTATGAAGTCCAGCACCTCTCTCTACAGACCATACCAATTAGCGGCTAGAGTCGATGCAGAACACATTCTGAGAGGGGAAGTCTTTGACTATGAACCATATGCGACGCAGGAAGCCATTCGTGAACAACGGGAGGACGCTCTGGCGGAACTATAGCTGGTCCAGCATGTCAAAGACCGCCTGTTGCAACCGTCGCTGCTGCTACAGCAGTTTTTAAAGACGAGGTCTTCTTTGCTGACTTCAAACAGGTTTAGCGTATCCGGGATCTGGCTATCTTGTAAACACACACACACAGACAGCAACAAAATAACGGTTGGTTAAGGCTCTTGCAGACGTCTTATGAGCATGAAAATGGTATCAAATGACAGCTTTGTGTACCGAGAATAGGAAGCAATAGTAAAAAACAAAGGATATAATAAAGAAGCAGTATAATTAGCCCTTAAACCTCATGGTGTGCGCAGTATTTTCGGCGCCATCTGCCGCGTATGCGTAACTTACACGCGCGTCCAGGATATCCCGGATGTTTCCACAGGCCCCACACTGTCGCTGCGCTCACAGAGTTTGCGAGCTTTAGAAGGCAAAGTCTTCTTCGCTGATTTCGCACAGGTTTCGCGTACCCGGATATCTTGTAACTACTTCGAGACAGAGAGAAAAAGAAAAAAAGTCAACCATATGCCGACTCTAAAGAAGAGAAACGCGACGTTATTGCGTGTGAAATACGACACAAATAAGACTCAAACTTAGTTAATAATGAACAAGAATAAGAGAGAAAGCAATAGGGAACAGAAAAACATAATCAATATTTCATCAATTACTTAAGCCACTCACCTTGTCTTCTTTGGCGTCGACAACGGGTCGAACCTTTTCGTTTTGAAGTACATCGGCCTCTGTGTCCGCCTATAGTTCCCCTGTGCATCCTCCTGCGTGCACGCATTGCTGCCTCTCACCCTCTTTTACTTTTACTATTCCCCTTTTCCTTACTCCCTAAGGTAGGACAGCAAACCGGAAGCTGCTTTGTATGACATCGCTTTCTGTTTTATTTTTGTATGCCTCACTTTTCAAGGTTGTAATTTTTTACGACCCGTCCGAAATTCAATATTTGTTTGTGACTTGCAGAAAGGCCATCATTACAACAAAGGGGCAACAATACAGCTTGCCAGGGTTAGAGAGCGACAACCAGGCACGAACAGCAGTGAGCGCGTCGCAGAACGATCAGTGGACTCGAGGGCTCTCCTCATGAAGTACAATTTATGCGCATTACAAATGCCTGACATGCATATACTTCTCTGCGAAAGCGTCTGTCTACACAACACGTTCACTCATAAATGTTGTAGACCAAAAGTGCCATGAAGAAACTCCTTCAACCAATGCAACGTGCGGGGACATACTGGAGCGGTTCCAAGTTGCATAGCTCGGCGATAAGAAACACCAACCTTTCTTTTTCATCTCAGATCGCGGTCTCCAAGCTTTCGCTCAGGGGCGCAGATATAACGCGCAATTCAATCCACGTTAGAGATAGCTAAACACCCGTAGACGCCGCTCATACCCATGCGAACGCGGTATGCGCCCACGTAGAGGCAGCCAAACACCCGTAGACGCCGGTCATACGCATGAAAACGTGGTATGCGCCCACGTAGAGGCAGCTAAACACCTGTAGACGCCGCTCATACCCATGCGAACGCGGTATGCGCCAACGTAGAGGCAGCCAAACACCCGTAGACGCCGGTCATACGCATGAAAACGCGGTATGCGCCCACGTAGAGACAGTAAACACCCGAAGACCCCGGTCATATCCATCAAAACGTGGTATGCGCCCACGTAGAGGCAGCTAAACACCCGTAGAGGCCGGTCATACGCACGAAAACGCGGTATGCGCCCACGTAGAGACAGCTAAACACCCGAAGACCCCGGTCATACCCATGAAAACGCGGCATGCGCTGACGTCGAGACAGCTAAACAACCGTAGACGCCGGTCATACGCACGTAAACGCGGTACGCGCTCTTTGAGCGACCGACGGAACAAGCGTGGGCCACCGTACGACGCTTGCCGTTTAAAAGCGGCAGTCCGAATCGATGGTCGAGCGAGCCTCGGAGCTTGACAACAAACTCTCCGTCGAGCTTAGAAACATCGTTAGAGCGGCTTGTAGCGGCGTCAACTCCCCGGGAGAGGCCTGCCGCGCTCTCGGTTGTCGTTTCTACTTGGGCGCACGTGATCAGCAACGTCATATAACGTAAGGAACAAGATTAAGGACAGAACTTCTTACCTCTCGCAAGGTCGGTCGTCGCTGAGGTATTTCTTTCGTTTTTTTTGTTCGCGAGTTACGAGAATTTCAGCGTGCGTTTTTTTTTAAACGAGATTTCTTGCTTGAGCGACGGCCGACTTTATTTTTGTCTAAACGCCATATCCCAAACGTCATCAGGAAAACAAAAACATAAGGCAGTTTTTATTTATACCGAAGTGGAAACTTTAAATGTAAAGGTTTTAACGCACTTACATTCACAGGAAAAATGGTTATAACTTTCGATACAATATGTATTGAACTGCGAGGCCTTTCTTTCAAGGAAGCCGTATAAGTTTTCTTTGTAGTAATTGCTACGATTTGGTGGACAACTCATTTCCCTCTTAAAGAAATATATATTCAATGGAAGAAGTACGCACCACGCAATTACGGTACACGAATACAAAACTACGTAATCGCCACCACTTACCGTATAGTTCCACGCATTGTTTAAATTCATTTTTTCTAAAAGGACATCGTCACTAATGCGTGTCTCTTTTAAAGTATTAGTGCATGTATTAGGAGGATGACGTAAAAAAAAAAACATATTAGTGGCTATTTAGCGGCAAATTCGAGAAAAGTGCGTTAGCATTACATCGCACCTTCTTGAGGTCCCGGACCCATGAATTAAATCGCGTTCAGCACATTGTAAAGTGTTGTTCAGGAGTGCACTGGATACACGTGCTGCCTCTCCGAGGCGTGAAGTGCAATTGCCCGTTGTCCGAAGACCACCGTCAGTTGCGCGCACGCACGCACGCACGCACGCACGCACGCACGCACGCACGCACGCGCGCACACACACACACACACACACACACACACACACACACACACACACACACACACACACACACACACACACACACACACACACACACATATATATATATATATATATATATATATATATATATATATATATATATATATATATATATATATATATGGAAGTAGTGTTTTTCACCATTCTGAATACGTTTGGCATTCCGAAAAATCCAGTTGAAGAGAGGTATATATTACGTGGGCCGTGTGTCCAGAAAGGTCCACTGCGAAGAACACTGGTTCAGGTCTCGCGCTGTCTCACGCACTGCTTTGCCGATCCTGCTTGCTCTTCGGCTGTCCTCCTCGTGTCGATTACACAATCCACCAATCCATCAATCAATCAATATATATATATATATATATATATATATATATATATATATATATATATATATATATATATATATATATATATATATATATATATATATACAAGGATGCTTCAACTCTGGGAAAACTGCTTCTATTGACTAGTGTATTTTATTACAGTGTATAAAGAAGCACGAATTGATTCTATTTTAGATAAGACGTATAACAGTTTTCGAAAGCATCGACGTGGTTTCACTACGGTTATGCGTGTATATACGCAAGTGAGCGCAGCAGCTGCCTGACGACTGTCAGTCCAGCTTCACACAGCCGTCAGTGCTTGTGCGCATTTAAATGAGTAATAAAGCAAGTTGCGCTAGTAATTAACGCTTGTAAAAACAAAATACGCCACTTCCACCGCGACAAGAAGGCGCGTTAGGGCAGAAAAGACGCAAGGGCAAAAGATCATATGCGGGCGATGCCACATTGCAGTTCCTGGTCCAGCTCGACGAAACGTCATCAATTAGGACGGCATCTACGGGAGTTTAATGAATCGTTTAATTAAAGAACAAATTCTGCATTGAGTTAATAAAGTACCAATCATGTGGACCCAGTAATTTCAGGTAACTTCTCCATCACCAACATTGCCCAGGTACGCGGGAATACTTCGAAATTCATCTTGAGTTTTCGGCTCGAAGTTCCCGGAGGTAAGTTCGAACGTGATTTTTATTTTCAGGAAATAAGTAGCGATTTTTTACCACGACTCGAAAATGTATAATTTACCAATCTGAAACAATGTTCGCTCCTTTAGTGTATCTTGAAATAGAAACGTAATTGTGATAGATAAAGAATATGACAGATTATTAGACAGACAGACAAAATTATTTACCATCATGGCTACAGAATGTTAGGAACATGTGCAAGAAGCCGAAAAAGCGGGGCTTCGCAAAGGCCCACGGTCTCTCTAAATACAGGGTACTTAATTATGTTACCTCTCCAAAAAATTGTCTTGGTCCCGACAGCGAGGATGCATACCACCTTCCACTCAATGTATTTTCTATTTGAGTTAAGCATTTCGCCCATTCCACAAGGGAATAAACTCAATTCACCGCTCGACTGCTCCCGACAAACCACACTAAGTGCCTTGAAGAGGAACTGCATTTGAAATGGCTCGTATCGGCCTTGCTCACTTGGCAAGGTGTTAGGCCCAGGGCCTTCGAAAGCCCATCACAAAGTTGTTAAAGCTCTTCTACAATCCTTGGGTGGGCGGATGAGATTAAGAAGTTTGCAGGGACAACATGGCCACAATTAGTACATGACCGGGGTAGCTGGAGAAGTATGGGAGGGGCCTTTGCCCTGCAGTGGGCGTAACCAGGCTGATGATGATGATGATGATGATGATGATGACGACAATCCTTGGAATATGCCAGAAATTGCGATGATTATTGACTATATGCCTCATGACTAAGTGCCTCGTCCGTGTTCTTAAAACGTATGTGGACGGACTCACACAGACTTCACTGCACATGAGAACTTCTCGAAAGAAACTTTCAGTCTCATTGCGTTAGGCGTCTCTTTGTATATTGAAAATATTTTTAAGCATTACCTAATGCAAGCATATATGTTTACTTTATATTTTATCCTATATCTCTCTGCCCTCGAGAACCGAGAGGCCCAGGAAAGGCACATTCGAGCGAACAACCAAAAAAATCTACTGGCGGTTGATGTCCAGCCTGCGGCTGCTTTGACCATTCTACGCAGGGTAACAGACCTCGATGGCATTCAGGTGCGCTCTTACATCCCTCTGGGATCTGACGTAGTCACCAGCGTTATCTACGACATAGACGTCGCCATCCTTACTAACGACTTGCCGATCCTTATCAAGCCAGCCAATGATGACGTCATTGTTGATGTTAAGCGGCTAGGCAGTTCAAGGTGCGTGAAGATAGCATTCAAGGGTAAATATATATATATATATATATATATATATATATATATATATATATATATATATATATACTCTCGCATCTTAAGGTGGGACACTTCAGACATGCAGTGCGGCCTTTCATTGCAAAACCTCTTCAGTGCCGCAAATGCATTAAAATGGAACACGTGAGCAGCGTCTGCGAAAATCAGGCAGCATGCCCCCGCAGCGGGGAGCCCCACGCTGCAGATAACACGTGGCGCGACTGTAATGAAGTGTTCAAACTGCGGAGGGTCAAATAAATGTTCATCGAAGAAACGCCCACATATTAAGAAGGAAATGGCCATCTTGAAAGAGATGGCAAGACATCATTCATCTCATCGCGAAGCCGGCGATAAAATCAGGAAGCGACGTTCCCGTCGCCGGCGCTCCTCAAGGAAGGCTGTTGCCTCTGCGACGCGCATGCCACTTGTTAAAACGCTACCTCCCCCGCTACCGCCCAGGCCAGACACTGTGGAAAGGACCGCGAAGAGCCGGTCTACTGAGAAGACCTGATCTGCCGAATCTTGGCCGGCTCTACCGAAACGACAGCATTCCTCAACAGAATCAAAGCAAACTTTTGCTGGGCAATCCCCGACGTCTATTGTCGGCGATTTGTGCGATTAGGACAGGCAGGTGGCTTATTTGCTGCAATCGCTAATTAAGACAATGCGCATTAAATTGAACAAGCTGCAAACACCAGCAGCTCGAAGTGCTCTGCAAATACTGGATACACTAAATCCAGTGCTAAATCCAGCATCGTTTACGCATCATGGCTTGACCAATAGTCCCTTTACGCAGTGAAGTTAAACGTGCGTCGATCTTTCAGTGAAATGCCAGGGGTCTAAGGACCCGTATAGCAGACTTTCGCAAATTCATTTTCACATATCGATTCTCCATACTGGTCCTTTGCGAACCAAATACATCAACCAGACTCAGACTGTCCGGTTACGAATCTTTCGTCTCGTCCACAAGCCATGCGAGCACGGAAGTAATAATCTACATCCGCATGGACTTTACATATGTCGCTAGCGCGGTAGAGCCTCATGACGACAACCAATATATCTGCCTGAATGTCTAAAAGATGTGTCATATACAGTAAATGGAGCCTACATTTTCTCAGCGGGTCACTTTGACGGCGAACGAGTTAAGAAAATATTACGAATGAACAATGGCCCCTGGGTTATCACAGGTGATTTTAACGCGCATCACCGGCTATGGCGAAGCAATAAAATTGACTCCAAAGGCAGGAGTCTTGCCTTCTTTGCTGCCGACCATGATTTGCGCGGTGTGAATGACGGCAGCCCTAAATTTCTGCGAGGTACGACCGACAGTAACTGCTTGGACTTAACTTTGGTGTCACGACGCTGTGCCTCGGGCGTCCAATGGTTTACGGATATAGAAACACATGGAAGCGACCATATTCCAATGTACGTAAAGATTAGAGGAGTTGAGCAACGCTCCTCTACTGTCTTGAGTGCAGTTGTTTGGTCAGTTCTTTTTTATCAGAATCTATTGTTAAAAGTTGGGTCAAATTACAGGTGTTTATTATGCAGGAGGAGGTCCCATAGTCTGTAATAGACTGTAATAGGACCTCCTGTACAAGAAGAGTTATGATAATTGACATCTCAAAGCAACAGTAGCATATAATAAGGTATTATACAAGCAACAGGAAATGAACGCTAACAGTGCAAAATACAGAATTCAGGAAAAATAAGAACAAGGTTTAGCTTATCTCACGGCAACATAAAGAATTGCATGTGAAGAAAATACCAGTAGTTTATTTACAAGTACAAAAACAAAAACAAACAAGAAAGCAAAAAAGAACGGACAAAGAAAACGGTTACAGTAAATTTTCTCATTAGTTTGTCAATAACAAATGCATTTTGAGTCCCCTTTTGAATTGGTGTAAAGATCTTGTATTTTTCATCATCAGTGGAAGAGCGTTCCATACTGACATGGAAGTGAATTCCACGGTTTGTTTACCGTAGTTAGTGCGGATTCGTGGTAAAAGAAAACTGTTATTCAACGCGAATCTGGTCGTACTATTAGTTGTCAGGTTAGATGGTTAAAACGTGATCGATGGTAGCTCATTATGTAGAAATCTGTAGAAAAAGATGCCTAGGTTGTATTTAGAGAGCCCAGAAATAGTAAGGATGTTATTCTGGTGTAGTAAGGAAGTGGCATTAGAAAAGCGTGAACTATAGGTAATTATTCTGATGGCTCGGTTCTGAACTGTCTGTAAAGACGCAATATGACTATTATAGGTGTTTCCCCAGCATATTATACCATAAGTAATCTGAGAGTGGACGAAAGAGTCGTAAAGTGAGAGCAATGTGGTACGTGTAAAGTAAGGCCGTGCTTTAATTAAGATGCACATATCTTAAGCTATTTTCTTTTCTGTGTGAGCAATATGATTGTGATATTTCAGATTACAATCAAGTAGAACGTCAAGGAAAGATGAACATGGACTTGGATGAAGGCAGTGCGGACCAAGACTGATAGGTGGAATGGAAGCTATGCTTCGCTGATGTGAAGAGAATACAACAAATTTAGTCTTAGTTGCATTAATGGATAACATGTTAACATTACACCACCTTAGAATGTTTTCTAAGTCAGCGTTTAGTTTATTAACGAGAGATGAGATATCTTTATGAAAAGTGAATATTATGTTATCATCAGCGTACAGAATGCATTTTGTTGAAAAAAGACAATTAGGTAAATCATTAATAATATTAAAAATAGAAGTGGCCCCATGATGGAGCCCTGAGGCACATCCAATGTTAGTAGTTTGCTGTCAAGAATAAGCACTGAAAACAGAAACAACTTGAACCCAGTTAATAAGTAGCTTTTTAGTAGCGAAAGGTCAGGACCGCAAACTACAATTGTTTCGAGCTTAGAAAATAGGATATTATGATTAATGCTATCAAATGCTTGCGTTAGATTGATGAAAACAGAGGCGGCGAGAAATCCCTCGTCAATAATGTTTTTTAGTTGGTCCGTAAAATGCATAAATGCGAGCTCTGTGGAATACCCATGGCGAAAACCGAATTGGCATGCAGAAAGAATACTAAATTTAAAAAGATATTTTGTTAGCCGTATTTCAATTAGTTTCTCAATAACTTTTCCAAAGAATGGCAGAATGGAAATAGGTCTGTAATTGTGCAATAGTGAGCTGTCGCCTTTTTTTAAAAACTGGGATTACTTTGCCACGCTTCAGTTCAGAGGGAAATAAACCAGTCCTGAATAATAAGTTAACAATAAATTAAAGTATGTCTGCAATTAGGTGCGAAATAAGTTTAATGTTAGCAGGGTGGACCTCATCAATTCCAGCGCGTGTCACTTTTAGGTTATTTATAACAGCAGCTATTTCTTCTGACGTTGTAGGAAATAAAAAGAATGAATGAGGTGGACGGTTCATGTTGATGATTTCTGCAGGAGTAGGTGAAATGTTAGGAAAGAAAGAACGACTAAAAGCCTCAGCTATTTCAGCAGGGGAATCGAGCTCTACTCCATCCTTTAAAGTTCGGGATACGTGGTTTAGTCTTGTGTGTCTATTTAAAAATGAGTTGAGATTCTCCCATTTCTTTTTAGTGTTATTAGCTGCCTGAAAAATTCTTTGCTCGAAATACAAACGTTTAGCTGATTTTATTTTTCAGTTAGCAGTGTTAACAGTGTTAACAGAAGCTTTTATATCGGGCACGTAAGTTCATGGTAAATGGTTGCCTTTTAGTTTTCCTATATAAGTTATCCCGTTTGCGCACTTGTCCTAATAAGTGCTGTGAAAGCCATGTATTGTGAACAAATGAAACATTCTTTTGCATTTCTTTTTGGAGGTGAACTTTCGGAAGTAGGATGTAATTAGGGAAAAAAATTGGAAAAAGCTTTCTGTGAGTCGTTTAGTGATTTAATTTCAGACCAGTTTGTATTAGCAACAGCAGTTATGAAGCCATCTTTGTCAAGAACATCTTTAGTGTGGGAAAGTGGGTAAGGTCGTACATTAGAATTGAAACGTAAAAGCAGGGGGTGATGAGATGAAGATGAGCATAGTTTTTAGTGGCGCAAGGGCCAAATATGACCAAAGAGCGCCAGGCCAATGTGAATGTGTTCAATGCGGAGCTATAAATTACGAACAAAGGATGGGACAGGGCTGTAAAGGGGCCTAAAAGACGTTAGAAAACATGTAATAAAATTATGACAATGACTATGAAGGGTGCCAAGGACACGAAAGATACCTTGTGAAAGAATTGCGATGTGCTAAAATTGATCGCAGGCTAAAAACTTCCTAAAAGCACTAGTGCCATACCAGAGTCCTAGAAGCGCATGGACCTGGAGGCGCGTGCTATAAAAGGACCACTATCACAGCAGTATCCTCCGCTATTAACATGCAAGACCACCTCTTTTAAAAAACCTAGTACAGCTTTGGTGGTAAAAAGGGGCTCTTTATCAATAAACATAGCAGGATGGAGAGGGAGACAGTAGCGGTGTGCTAGAGGAAAGTGTTCCCTTCTTTCTCTTTCGGCTTCCCGACATTCCACGAGGACGTGGAGGACGGTGAGCCGCTCACCACATCTACCACAGGTTGGAGGTTCATTGCCAGTCAATAGAAAATTGTGAGTGCCATATGTGCGTCCTATTCTGAGTCGGAAGAATCGGACGTCAACTCTTTGTGATTTAGTAACGGAGGGCCAGAAACCTAACTTTGGCTTAATCAGATGGAGCTCATTATTTGTTTCGCTGTCCCACGAGCGTTGCCAGTGTCTTCGCAGTTTAGTTCGCAAAAAAAGGCTTGAGATCTGTGATAGGTATAGCAGTGGTGGGATTGATAGCTTGCGATGTAATTGATGTGGCCATTTGGTGGGCCAGCACATTACTATCGATGCATCTATGGCCAGGAACCATGCATATTATTACATGTCTACGAGCTGAATAAATATTTCACAAATACGAGTAAAGCCAATAAGAACAGGATTTTTACGTTTTCTTAAGGACATGAGCGCTTTTACGACACTTAACGAGCCCGTAAATATAATTGCTTTTTCTAGTTCTTATTTCTTTATGTGTTTAACCGCGGACAGTACTGCATAGGCTTCTGCGGTAAATATACTGGTATGGGGGTTCAATACACCTGATTCAGAAAAAGAGGAGCCAAGAGCTGCGTAAGACACGCCAACATGCGATTTTGATGCATCGGTGTAAAATTCAGGACAAGAATACTTCGATTGGAGTTCATGGAAATGCATCCGAAGTTCGAGTTCTGGTGCATGTTTTGTAAGCCTTACAAAAGGTATATCACATTCAATCACCTGCCACTCCCAAGGAGGTAGATACTTCGCTGGAGGCATAAAGCGGTGTTCGGAGAGTGGGACATCCATTTCCACGCTAAGCTCCCTCACGCGCAGTGAAAAAGGCCTTCTCACTGAGGGTCGATTTGGTAAAGGGCAGTGTACGTCAAATCACTAATGGTTTTAGAACACGGGTGATCAAGATTACAGTGCATTTTAAGAAAATACGTGAAGCTGATATATGATCTCTGCATATGGAGTGACCGCACATTCGATTCTACATATAAGCTTTCCATCGGGCTAGTTCTGAATGCGCCTGTCGCCAGACGGATACTGAGGTGGTGGACGGGATCCAGCATCTTTAGTGCGCTCGGGGCGGCAGAGTTGTATGCTACGGCGCCATAGTATGGCCGTGATTGAACAAGGCTCTTGTAAATATTCATTTGTCGCTATCCCATGTTGTGTGAGATAGCATTTTCAGCGAGTTCATTGTTTGTAGACATTTAGTTTTGAGATATCTTATGTGCGAGATCAAAGTAAGCTTACAATCAAGTATTACACCTAGAAATTTGTGCTCTTTCATGACAGGTATTTGCTCTCCACATAGTTCCACGCTCGGGTCTGTAAGCAGGCTGCTCTTTCTTGCAAAAAGAACACAATAACTTTTGTGGGGGTTGATTTTAAACCCATTTTCGTCTGCCCACTTCGATATCTTTGTTCAATCCCTGCTGTACTTGTATTTCGCACACTGCAAGGTTACAGGATTTAAAACCTATTTGTATGTCGTCTACGTAGACGGAATAAAATATAGCTGGTGGTAATGAATCGCGGAGTGTGTTCATCTTAACTATAAAGAGGGTGCAGCTGAGCACACCTCCTTGGGGTACACCAGCTTCCTGTATAAATGGACGTGAAAGTACACTCCCTACTTCACGCGGAATGTCGGTTGGACAAATAGCTTTCTATTAGGGCGAGCATATTGCCACGGATGTCCATTCCCGACAAGTCTCTCAAGATTCCGTAGCGCCACGTTGTGTCGTACGCCTTCTCCATATCGAGGAATACGGATAGGAAATATTGTTTATGTAGAAAGGCGTCGCGAATGTTTCCCTCAATACGCACAAGGTGATCGGTTGTGGACCGCCCTTCTCTGAAGCCACACTGAAAGCGATCAAGCATTTGCTTTCATTCCAGGAAATGTTTGAGTCGCCGATTAATCATTTTCTCAAACAGCTTACAAATGCAACTTGTGAGGGCTATTAGGCGGTAACTTGACGCCAACGAAGGATCTTTACCTTGCTTCAGAATGGGAATCACAATCGCTTCTCTCCATGCAAGTGGAAGATATCCAGCAGCCCAAATAGTGTTGAAAAGTGCAAGTAAAATCAGTTGTGTATCAGTGTGTACGTTCTTAATTATGTCGTACATAATTCTATCAGGTCCTCGTGCAGAGCTCTTGCATGTGATCAAGGCAGCTCTCAGCTCGGCAATACTAAAGCGACGGTTGTAAGGTTCATTATCTCGACTTATTCTTGTGAATGGCTTACGTTCTTCTATTTGTTTATATTTGAGAAAAGATTGTGAATAATTGGTTGAACTTGACACGCTCTCAAAATGGTCCCCAAGTGAATCTGCCTGGTCTTGCAGGGTATCGCCTTGTGTGTTTACGAAAGGGAGACAGTATGTTTGTCGCCCTCTTATCCTATTAACCCTGTTCCAGACTTTGGCCTCATCTGTATACGAGTTGATCTCCGATAAAAATTTCTGCCAACTCTCTCTTCTGGCCTGTCGGCGGGTTCGCCTGCCTTGGGATTTTACTTTCTTAAAGTTGATAAGATTCTCCGCAGTGGGGGAGGCGGGTAGCAATCCCCCACTTTTTGTTTTGTTTCTTACGAGCGATCCTACAATCGTCGTTCCACCACGGGACAAGCCGTTTACATGCCAAGCCATTTACTTCTGATATGCATTCAGATGCAGCATCTATAATGAAGGCTGTAAAATACTGCACAACAGCATCAATTCGTAAAGAAGACATGTCATTCCACGAGATACTAGTGAGAGTTCGGAACTTCTCCCAGTCAGCTGTTGCGGTCTTCCACCTAGGAGCCTGTGGTAGATATTCGTTTTCTTTATATGTTCTTAGCAGTATGGGGAAGTGGTCGCTCCCGTAAGAATTGTTCATACCTTCCCATTCGAGTTCAGGCAGTATAGACGGGGAAACTAAGGTGAGATCAATTGAGCAAAAGGTTCTGTTCGCAAGACAGTAATATGTGGGTTCCTTCTCATTCAGAAGGCACACACCAGACGAAAAAAAAAACGAATTGTTCAACAAGGCGACCTCGCGCATCGATACGAGAGTCTCCCCATAGGCTGCTGTGCGCATTGAAATCACCAAGAACAACATAAGGTTCTGGCAATTGATCTATCAAGGACTGAAATTCGTGTTTGTTTAGTTGGTAATGCGGGAGTATGTAAAGCGAGCAAATGGGGATGAGTTTGTTTAGTAGGACAACTCGAACCGCCACTGCTTCAAGGGGCCTTTGTAGCTGTAAAGGTTGAGACGCTATACTTCTATGAGTGACAATGGCAACACCGCGCGATGATGCGACGGCATCATCGCGATCTTTGGGAAAAGTTATATGCTGTCGGAGAAAATTTGTGTGTTTGAATTTTAAGTGTGTTTCCTGTAAGCACAGCACTTTTGGATTGTGTTTTTGGATGAGTTCCTGCACATCATCAAGGTTTCTAAGAAGACCTCTGACTTTCCATTGAATTATCTGTGTATCCATGTTAGTAGTAAATATGTGCTTTGTGTACAGAAACAGAAGTATTAATTACAGAGATTTCAGAGATTAGATTACAGAGCTCTTTCGAGGCCGTGTAATCGGGGTTTTGCCCTTTCTGAAGCGTTAGAGGGAGCCTCGCCGCTCCTTAGGCGCTTGGTGTGCCGTGGGGATAGGTGCAGTGTCCATTGCCTCTTGTGAGGCACCGGACACGTGCACTTGCGAGCGAAAAGTTACCAGGGAGAGTCCCGCCTTGGAGGGCAGGACCCCTGCGCCCACCAGCCCGGAGGTCGATGGGGCTCCCCGAGGGATTTGGCTGCGCCGGCTGTTCCCAGCGCCGGAAGGGGCTGGGGAGGTTGGGGACCTCTGGGGCCGATGGCCCCGTCTGGTGGGTTGGCGTTGCAGCGCTAGCTGCAGCCGCCGGGGGGGGGGGGGTGGCGGATGGCGTCACTGCCGCCTCACTGGGTGTGGGTCGGACAGCCGCCGGGGACCGTTGTGGCGCTTCCTCCTGACGCGCCACTTCGGCAAATATTTTCTTGGGCAGGTAAGATACCCGCCTACGTGCCTCCTTGAAACTGATATTTTCCTTTACTTTTATTGTTACAATTTCCTTTTGTTTTTTCCAGGATGGACACGACCGCAAGTACGCGGCGTGCTCCCCAGCACAGTTTACACAGTGGAGAGCGTTCTTACAAGCTTTAGTGGCGTGTTCATGGGCACTGCATTTCGCACATGCTTGGCGGCCCCGGCAGCTCTGCGAACTGTGGCCGAAACGCTGGCGTTTGAAACATCCTAGGAGATTTGGCACATATGGTCTGACACGGAGCTTGATGTACCCGGCCTCTACAGACTCGGGAAGAATACTTGAACCGAATGTGAGTAATAGGTGCGTGGTCGCAATTTCTTTACCATCCCGCCTCAGCTTAATTCTCTTGACATTGGCAACATTATGCTCACTGAAGCCCTCCAGGAGCTCAGCCTCTGTCAGATGGAGCAAATCATCATCCGAGACAACGCCGCGGGTGGTGTTCAGAGTGCGGTGTGGAGTTACTGTCAATGGAACATCCACAAATGATACTAGACTGGACAGCTTTTCGTATTGTTTCTGATCATGCAGCTCTAAAGGCACATTCACACCGAAAGCGGAGCGTCTAAGCGCACAAGCGGATTTTCAAAGCGGCGAGGCGGCGAGCGCCCGCGCCTGTTAAGACCGGCCGCGTTGTCTGGCTATCCGGGCCGCCGGGAAGGCGGGGCGTCTCTCAATTTCTTTAGCAATTTCAGGGACGTGCCACCATCTCGCGGCCCTATGGGTTTGTGGCGCACTTTCGATATTTTTTTCTGCGTGGCTCGGCGCGTTCCCGTCCGCTATCTACTTCTGCAAAATGATGAGCTCAGACGAAGAAGACGAGATCGTTGGCATTTTACTCGCCACTTGTCTAGTCGATTTTCAAGATTTGTTACAGCGCAGCACAAGATAAGGACAAAAGAAGGTATAAAGCGACGACACGGCGCCGTGTCGTCGTTTTATACCTTCTTTTGTCCTTGTCTTGTGTTGCGCTGTAGCAAACCTTACTATGAATCCCAACCAACTGGCCCAACTTGCCGTTTTGATGCTTTTAAATAACAGAAGTGAAAAGCCCAGAGAAAGACATTCGTTTACATTCCTTCACCAGCGCTTCTGCAGTGTCGGGTTCTGATTGGCTGCGGCCAAAGCGGCCAACTTATCCGCGCGGAAAAAATCGGTCCGGGCGCGATCGGGCCAAGCGCCCGTGTATTTTCCGCAAAGCGGAAAATCCGCGGCCGCTTGGCCGGATCCGCTTGTCCGCTTGTCCACTCCGCCTTCGGTGTGAACGTGCCTTAACAGGAGATCACCACTTGCCAGCCTTGATACCTTGTAGCCTGGACCAAGGACATCAGTTAAGGACTTGCAAACTAGAAAAGGGGAAATGTTTCGTACTTGTTTATTGGATTTTTCTGAGTGGATCACATGGTATCGTGGGAAGTTCGGTCTTTGACGTCCGAGGAACTGGAAAACATCTTGGGTACGCCCTCTTTTCTGAAGGCGATCGGGAAGGTGAAGAAAGGAGCTAGCCATAGAATCATGTAATTTTCGGCAATAACGCCACCCACCCACCGTGGAGCCCTACAAGGGGACGCTACAGGGACTGTAAAAACGGGTCCTGTAAACGCCAGCTGTACGTTGTCACTATAACCAAATATGAGATAAACTAGGTTGGCTATTCAGACTAGGTTAACCCTTGCTGCCTGGAAAAACTGGAAGTAATCGGAGGCAAGCAAAAGATAGAAAAGATGAAAAGTAAGAGAAAGACAAAGGCTTGAGGGAGACAGAGACAGGAAAAGGCAACTACCGATTTCCCCCGGGTGGGTGAGTCCGGGGGCGCGTCTACGTGAAGCCGAGGCCAAAGGGGTGTGTTGCCGCCGCCGAGGGGCCGTAAAGGTCCAAACACCCGGCATTGGCTCAACCCCCAGGATCCCCTTTTCCACGGACACGGCTAAGCCGCGCACGGTTAGACGCGGGCGGGTCCAACCCTCGTGTGCTCGGGTACGTGGTGTCGCAGCACACCAAACGCCTGCTGACACAGATGCCCCTGCGGGGTTAAAAGCAGGGGGTAATGATCACTGCTGTCGATTTGCAAAACTTTTGCCTCTGGTGAATGAAGCAGGTTAGAAAAAGCATGATGAATAAGTGAGCCTGTACCATAAGAGACTTCGAGTGTAGGCACGTTAATTAAGCAATACTATCCGTACCTATGGAATAAACTAGTGTAGTAATACAAATGGGTGGTGTGTATTTAAGAAGGAGATAGATGGACACATGTCGGGAAGGCCTTTCACAGACTATCGAAGAAGCAATCTCAGAAGTATTGAAAACATCCATCTGCTCGCTTACAAGGTCAGCAAGTCGAACTGACTTGGAAATGGAACTGGAGAGGCTGCGTGCGGCACGCCGACAGGCGGAGAGGAGGTATCGGCGCACGTAGTCCGTCTTGAATGTGAGGGCTTCGTGACGCACACAAAAGAAAGTACAGCGTCTTATGGATAAATTGGAAGACAAGCGATGGAAAACTTTCTGTCAGTCGCTTGATTCCCGAAAATCGCTCTCGCACATATGGAGAACTGTTAGGCGTCTTCGGCCATCTCCGCATCCAGGGAAGTCCTTTGCTGCTCTGGCCCTCTACGAACTCCGTTCGGAACTTCAAGTGGCTGAAGAGTTCTGTGCACGGGTTGCTGGGTCCATGGCCATCATTACTAAGGCAGCACTGAATGACATCCCTGAGGCACGTGTACGAGAAATGAACGTGCTATTTTCACTCGAAGAGCTCAATGCTGCATTGGCGACCTGCAGGCGTTCTTCGTCACCAGGACCTGATAGCATCACGTATGCTGTCCTATGCCACCTTGGACATGACGCACGTGATGAGCTGCTCAACTTCTACAATGAGTCTTGGCAGAACGGTGCCGTTCCTAGACAATGGAAATCGAGCCGCTTGATCCCCATTCTGAAATATGGACAGTCTCCGCTTGAGCTCTCATTCTATCGTCCGATTGCGCTTTCGAGCTGCGTCGGCATATTGATTGAAAGAATAATTCTTGCTCACTTGGAATGGTACCTATAACGATTCAAGATCTATCCGGACGCAATGACGGGCTTGTGTCGAGGTCGCTCGTCCATCGACAACGTCATTGACATCGTAACCTTGGTCCAAAATCAAAAAGGCCTCTAGCGGCTATCAGTGGCACTTTTTCTAGATATAAAAGGAGCATACGACAACGTCGCCCATGAGGCCATACTGAACTCACTTGAGACTGTTGGAGTTGGTGGCCGGATGTATCAATGGATTCGGGACTATTTGACTGAGAGGTGCTTTTTCTTACAGACCAAAGACGGCCCAACTTCAGACCATTACATCTGCCGTGGTGTGCCGCAGGTTGGAGTGTTGAGCCCTATTTTGTTCAACTTTGTCCTGGTAGGACTAGCGAAGTACCTACCGTAGACAGTTCATGTCTCAATATACGCCTACGACATTTGCATCAGGGCCTCTGCGGCGACTCGCCTTCAGGTACGAGCCAGGCTTCAGCGGGCGGCAACCATGACGGCGTCTTATCTCCGAGAACAAGGCCTAAGTATGTCTACTGAAAAGTGCGCCTTGGTTGGTTTTACGCGCAAACAAATGTCGTCGTATCCTGTTTCAATCAATGGTCAAGCTGTATCCTATGTTAAGACGCATCGCTTTCTGTGTGTCATCATTGGCCGCTACCTCTCGTGGAGCCCTCACTGCGTCTATCTGAAGAACAAGGTAGTTGCCATTGCTCAGGTCTTCAAATTTCTCTGCAGGAAAAAGGGTAAATCCCTCCATTCTATAATTCAGCTGTACAGGGAACTGTTTCTCGGACTGCTACGTTACAGTCTACCAGTGTTGCCACATGCATGCAAGACGAACTTTCGCGGTTTGGGGAGCATACAAGGTCAAGCCCTACGCAAGTGTCTAGGGCTGCCTCGGTGCACCTCAACAGCAGCAACAATTGCGATCGTGGGGGGCCATGCAATCCAGGCACACGCAGCTGTCGACTCTCTCAACTCACACAGTCGGCATCTGTCAAGAATTCCCGACCACCGTTTGGCCTCTCTACCAGCCGAGACACCTCAAGCGACCTTTTCACGAGTGATTAGCGCTCATCAAGAGTGTATACCGACATCTTTTACACCGGCGGTGAAGCCTTCATCTCCCCTGTGGTGCCTGCAACAGCCTCAAGTGGTGCCCTCACTGCTATTTCGCTATTCCTGGAATTACAAAAAAGTCCAATAATTCATCGCCGTCTCTGAAGCAACTTACGCTCCTATTACTGCTCCAGACGTATCATGACCACATTCATATACATACTGATGGTTCGACCTCACCTACCAATTCAACTGCCGCATTCGTCGTTCCAGGTAGGCAGGTTAAAGTTAGATTCATATTGTCACAGATGACTACATCTATGCCGGCAAAACTTGCAGCTCTCCATGCCGCTATGACGTACGTCACTGAAGAGCCAACAGAGAAGTGGGTCGTATTTTGCGATTCCAAGGCAGCTCTTCACAGTGTCAAGTCTGCATTACATCACCAAACTACGAGCAGATATCTGACGTAAGGGAAGTGCACTATCATGCTCTAGAAAGAGGGCGCC